>NW_009601926.1:0-4882 GCF_000690535.1 Cariama cristata | reverse complement strand
TTTCCCTTATATCTCCGTCCCAAGGCTCTGGCATATGGCGTTGTTTACACCAATGGCTCAGTCTGGGTGTAAAAAGGCAATGCAAGTTCATCATACAAGAGTATTTCTTTTCTCTTGTTGCCACCTAGTGTTTTAAACAGGAATTTAAACTGACACAGCTTGTACAGCTTTTGTACAAACTTGTTTTCACAGATAATTTTTACTTTTTTCACTTACTTTTGAGATAAATCCTTCAGTCCATAGCAGAGAAAAACTTCTGCTCAAGCCAGGATTATCCTGAAACACCCATGTAAAAAGAACTTGGTTCCTATTACCAGGGTAACTTACTAGAAAACTGGAGAGGACAAAAATAGGTTTGAATATTAACTTCAGTTATTAAGTATTTTCTCTCAGACCCATCATCCTGCATAGTGGTTACCAACTACGTGCCTTTTCTTAAGTTCACTGCTGGAAATCTGGTACAGCTCTGTAAGGGCAGTGCTGCAAACAGAGCTTGACATCTGGAGGTTGGAGGGCAGAATTACTGAGGAGAACAGCAAAAGCGCAAGTGGGATGAAGAGCTTCTGTAGCCATATCCAAAATCAAACATTGAAAATTTGAGAGTTGGCAACACTAAGCCTGGTCTCTTTTTCACATTTGTGGGGTGTGGAGGAGAGTATCCTTCAATGAGGAGGGTTGCATCCACAATAAAATCTTCTCTTTTATTCTAAAAAATGTCTAGCGTTATTTTTTTCATTTTTGGAAGGCATTTTTGCACATTTTTCTCCCTCCAACCCAGAACCCTAAGCAGTGGACAGAGCTTCATTCATCTCCCTATGCATCCAGGAGACAGGGGTCAAGCTAGTCCAAAAGTAACCCTATCTAAAATATCTGAAAGCACAAGGGCATTTCTGCAAGTGCCTGGGTGCCCAACGTACAATGTCTTGGCAATGAGACACCTTCCTACCCCGGACCTCCTCCTGCACTGATCAGGATGTTTGCTGCAGCCAGGAGACAGCCAACCTCTGCTAAGCAAAGATTTTTAATTTGGCACTTAAGGGGTTTTGATTATGTGCTACTGTGGAGATGCACAGAGGACATTTATGATCAATTATTGCCCATTGAATCATGGCCTGAGGGAATGAAAAAAAACACCTCTTAAGTCATTTTATGCTGCTGCACAGTGAGAGAGGGTGTCCATGTTTACTCAGAGCAAGAACTGCAGGTTCAGCTCAACCCTAAAGAAGGAAGGGAGGAGACTTTATCTTTATACCTACTTGTTCCTGGAAGAGGTCAAGGGCCAATTTTATCCTCATTGCAACTTGGGCCTATATTGAGAGTTGAGAGTTTCCTTGGATCACACCTTATTTGTCCTAATGACAGCTGTTCAGTGAATAATCTTGCAAAGTGATGTCTTGGCACCTTGCCCTGTTCCCCCTCTCTCTGTGATTAATTGATGCTTGGCTTATTCCTCACTCCTCTGCTAACAGCATCTCTAACATTACTAAGGGGGGAAAAACGAAACACAAAAGACCTTTCCAACCTCTTCATCTTCCTTTTCTTTCATAATCACTCTTTCTCTCTCCTCATATATTTGTATTCCCTTTCACTCATTGACAGTATTTGTTTAGTCTTAACTTACCACTGCCTCCACATCTACACAAAAATAAACGAATGTATGATCACTATTGAAAAAGAATCTATACTTATTGGAGTCATCGAGAAAATTAAGAGTTGTTCTTTGTGGAAAATGTTGATGAGAAAGAAATACCAAAACTCAGAATATCTTAGATGTTACAGGAAATACTTTGGTTAAGCAGCAAAATATCTAGATTCAAAATGCTGCGAGGTGCCTGGTGGAGCTGTAATTGCGCTACCCTCTACAGGTCAGATTTTCCAAATAGCCTACATCTCTTGCAGAGCATGACCTTCTCAACAGTTGAGCAAAGTCAAAGGGGTGTCCTGGTTGTGCCTCTTCCTGTCGCAATGTGGAAGGGGCAAGCTAGAGCCTGACCCATAGCGCAGAATGTTGAAGCAATCCCGAGGAGCATTATGATACCATTTTGAATCCAGCTCCCACTTAAACTCTTCTGGCTTTTAAGCATGGACAAAATACGGATATTTGCTATGGGAAAAAAATACTTGTAAATTTCCTCAAAAAGACTGAAAACCTCAATATTTTCTGTGAAGCCCAGTGATCACATCACAGTGCCCCTCTGATATATTTTTTCCTGGTGACTTTGAAAACCCTGTTCATTGTGCCAGTAGATGAGTGTGGATGCAAGTCAGGGCTGAGATAATGGCTGTCATTTAAAAGTCTAAATATCCAACAGGTCTGACATTTAGATGTCAGGACTTCATTCTAATTTGCAGTAAGGCCCTTTTAACTGCTTTTACCATATGTAAGGGCTCTAAAATTGGAACGAACTAAAGTCATATTCACTTTAACACCCTTTCTGCAGTGCCAGAATGTTGGAAAATGTAACAAACATTGGCAATACATTAGAAAATCAGGCCTAGAGGAATTGCTCTTGAAACATTCAATGAAGTCTGGCACAGAGGATTGCTTTGTGGGAGCTAGGTATATCACTTATGTGTGTTCTGTGTAACTAGACGAGATTTCGTAGGTCTAGTTTAGACCTACCCTAGAGAGCAAACCCTTCAGACAGAAACCTCTGCAGAACCTGTTGACTTGAATTTGATTTTAGCTGTTGTACTGTTATCCAGCCCGAGTCTAAGTAATGAAAACATTTAAATCTTCATTGTGTTTTATGGCATATTGATATGAGCATCTGATTCAGCAGATGTTTACAGTTGGTTTGATTTTTTTTTTTTTAACATGCATTTAGTGCAATAGACTTGCAACAAATAATCCCCTGAGAAATTCAGATAAATATGTGAAGTACAAAGATCAGTGTGCTGTTATCAGGCAACTGGACTGCTCAGTTCGTAGAAATCATTAGCATTCTGTTCATTCAATATAACTAGCCTAATTCACAGCGTTTTGCAGCGATAGGCTTAAAAAAGGTTGTAAGAAAAAAATCATATGCTGTGCTGTGTAGGCAAAGAACCCATAGGGAAGGGAAAGTCTTGACTGACCAGTAACGACTGACCTGTTACGCTTTTTGTGATTTTGGAGATTGCCTTAGGTGGTGGAGCTGGGAGCAACGGAGGGCTAGGAAGCTGTGCCGGATTTCTTTCTGTTAGTTTCTGGGGGGAATCTGGGGATTCAGATACAAGTAAGGCTTGTGGACTGTCTTCAGATGCTGGCAGGCTGGCATCTTCCAATTCTTCCGTGGGTGCTGACGGTTTCTTGGCTAGTAGGAAGATGAGTAAAATTAATTGAACATAGAGTTAATAATGATAGGCCAGGGGACAATGCCAGGAACATTCAGAAAAACAGAACACATGGCACACAGCTAGAAGCACTTGTTTTCCATAGTGAAAGTAATTACTGTGTGAAAGAGCCAACCAGCCAAGGCAGGTGAAGAATAAAATGTATGAGGATATTGAAGAATGTTAGATTTGAGGTTCCTGAGAAAACTGCTGAGCTTCTCTTACTTCCCTAAAGCCTTTTTCCCTCCCCCCCCACCCCGCTTTTTTTTTTTAAATAATGAAAACAGCAAAGCAAAGCAACTTTTGAGAACTGCAATGGCACAGTTACTGAGTGAGTACTTTTCTGTACTAGGAACACACAGCCAAAGGGGCAAAGAGTATCAAGCCAGTAATATTACCTGAAAGCTGAATTTCCAGTTGTTTGTTGTACACGCTTATTTTTTTCACAACTTAATTTTTATCTTATTTAATACATGACTTCAACTTGCATCCCAAGTCTTTTCTTACTGTACTTGACCCCAGAACTGTTGAGTCTTTCCTGAGGTTAAAGTTGATAACCAAGAAAACCCTGCCATCAAAAAGATTTGCCATTGGATCTCAGCAGCTAGTGCGGAACAGAGAATCAGTGAAGTACTTAAGAAAAACTTCAATCACCAAAGCCTTAATTTGACATATTGAAGCAGTGCTCATTTCAGGCTTCTCTCATGAAAGATGGCAAAAGCACTTAGCTCTTAAAGTTAGTGCAGGCTGAATCACTGAGCAGTTCATCAAATTGACCTGGCTGTGATGAGGGCACAGGGGAGTAGATCCAGAAAAGCATGAATCTGAAGCAGGACATAGGTGGAATTTCAGCGATGAAGTCCAAAATTAACATCCTTGAATCCTGCTCAGATACCAGCCGACGCTGGCAGTGCTTAGACTCGCACAGTGCCTCACTGTTTGACTTTCACACTCTGTTACATGTCCTGATCTCTGCCTTGGCATACGTGGGGACCCACAGAGAGGCTTGAGGCTGACTCTGATCCAGGACCCCAGCCATGGCCAGGCTCTCTCCAAACTGCATTTCAGCCACTATGGGCTCAATAGTAGCCATGAAGGTTATTTTTCCTACCCTAGCAGGTGAAGCACTCATCCAAATGGGGAGATCAGTGTTTACGTCTCTCCTCAGCATAGAATCATAGAATAGTTTGGGTTGGAAGGGAACTTTAAAGGTCATTGTAGTGGTTTAACCCCAGCCGGCAACTAAGCACCACTCGACCGCTTGCTCACTCTCCCCCCACCCCCAGCAGGATGGGGGGGGGGGGGGGGGCCCCGCCCGAGCGGGGGGGGGGGGGGGGCGCGGGGCAGAACTGGAAGAGTAGAAGTGAGAAAACTCGTGTGCTGAGATAAAGACAGTTTAATAGGGCAGAAAAGGAAGAAAATAATAATAATGATAATAATAATGGTACTAATAATAATAAAAGAGTTAGAATATACAAAGCAAATGATGCACAATGCAGTTGTTCACCACTCGCCAACTGGTGCCCAACCTGTTCCTGAGCAGTGGCCCCCAGCCAGCTTTCCCCCC
>NW_009601925.1:70339-83421 GCF_000690535.1 Cariama cristata | reverse complement strand
TTTTTTTTTTTTCAGTTTCCACTGAAGATCTTGGAATCTGAGCTACTAGAGTATCTGTCACTTATTACTGAAAATGAAGGCAGTGAATATCTCCACTAAATCCAGTGATGAGCACAGCAGAAAAGCAGAGATGCAAGTAAATGTGTCTGTATTCTGTGAAGGATTTGGATGATCAACACCAAGGAGTGATAGGAGCAACCCAATGAAGAATCGGTTAAAAAAAAATGACTGTGAATGATTATGTACCCAATAAATACTGTCCATACTGTCAATACATGTTCATACAACCTCATGTTGCATGGGGCTGAATGAAATAATTATGTGGTTTATAAAGACCCTCTTATACTGTGTATGCATAAAGATTTTGAACTAAGATTGCAGAAGCAACCTTAGAACAGATATGTTCTGAATTCAGATTGCTTAAATTAAAAACCTTAACGAGCTTACTAAACTAAGTGAATTCAGGCAGTGGTATCATTTGGACTAAGGAACTAGGAAAGTAGAATATCGACAAGACTTAGGTTTACTTTAAGTAAAAGGAGCAAAACCTCATTGGAACTCTGTCCCAAGTTGAGAGTCACACTCCCATCCTGGCTGAAAAATAACCCTCTTCAAAATAAGAGCAAAATGTGAGAAAAGGCATTGGATTTAAGGTTTAGGTAAGAGAATACGGGTGGAAAGAAGGTTTGTTAAGCAAAGAAAATGACATTTATGAGGTATACAGATAGTAGTTAAAACTTGTAAGACAGAAGAAGCTGAGTAAAGTTAGACATCACAAAGGAATTTAAAACAACAAAAGATTCTTTAGCCTTATAAATAAAATGAGGGTGAGGGAAGAAGGGAGGTGAATGTGCATGTGGGAGGGGTAGGAATGGGTGGAAGGGGTAGGAATGGATGGAAGGTCATCCCACCACTAAAATAATACTTCAATTTTTAATAAGTGATATGAAATGCAGGTGAGCAGGGGCAAGACAGCTAGCTACAGGGAATAAAAAGATTGAAGTTACCATGTTTATGGGGGAATAAACTCTGAATTTCCTTTCCAGAGTTTTGAGAGGACTAGCATATGAAATTGCAAGATTGGTGGCAAGATATTTAAAAGCAAAATTTAGCCACTGTTATCATATCACTGTAGAATAACAAATGTAAGATGTATTTTTATAAAGGATAAAAGATATACTGTATTTTTTAAAAAGCTTGAGGAATGTAGTAGCCTTTTTTTTTTTTTTATGAGTTAAATGCAGTAGTAGACATAAGTTATCTCAACTTGAGTAAACTGATATTGCGCTCCGTGAGAAATTCCTGGTTAGTGTAGGCAGAACTGGTTTGAGCAGAGACGATGTTAACCGAGTGCTGAAAGAGAGGTATTGGGATGTAAGGAAGCTGCTAGTGCTAGTCCTGAAGATATGAACTAAAGAAATTAAAATATAAATATCTTTAATAATCAGCCTGCATTATAATTGCCATGAAATGACACTGACTAGAGAGAACTGCAAATTCATGCCTGTGGGGGTTAATAACAAAATTCAAAGGTCATTGGTAGAGGAGGAGAAAGATTTTGCATTAGTTAATCATAAAATGGCTGTAATCCACAGGTGGGATACAACTATGGGAAAGGCAAATTCAGTCACTGGATTTATTATGCAAAGCTTTTTCAATAGAGGTGAGGAATTAATTTTACCTTTATTCAGAGTACTCTCCCGGAATATTGTGCATGGTCCTGATTATCCACATTCTAGAAACCTACAATTCAACTGAAAATTCAAAGTAATGAGAATGGGGTGATTGAAAGATGAAGAGTTAACATGTGAGAACAAACTAGAGGAGCTGGCTCTGTGTAGCACAGCAAAACAAGGGCTAGGAGAAATTTTACTGCTGTCTCAAAATGTGTGATGGCAACAAGCCCTAAGGGGAGGAAAGAATTATTTAAGCTAAAGGATAATCTTGATCCAAGAATAAATGGGTAGAAGATGGTCTTGAGAAAATGTAGGGTGAAAACTAAGGACAATTTTGAGTGTAGAACACAGCAATGTTCTAGAACAAAGAAAATTAAGACAGAAAAATTGAAAGATGTGGCAACTTGTGAGTAGTTATGATTGCCTGCTGTAGCAGCTGAGTAGGTTAAGTGATTGAAATATTTTCCAGTCCTATATGTCTTTTAATGTAGTTTGTATATGCAACATGTAGTCATGAAATACTTATGATATTCATTCAGTTTTTCTTGAATAACAGATACAAGGGCTAATGCTAAAATAAAAATAGTGATAGACATATGCTACAACTGATCAACCTCTTATGAGCAGAATTTTGCCTTTGTTTGAAAGAAAAAAAACAATGCCAGAACAGATTCTCCAAAATCCTTCAGCTGACCTCACATCAGAAACCTGTCAAAAAATACTGAAAAAGAAAGTGACATAGATTTATTCTATTTTATTTTTAAGCCTTGATTCAGGAATCATGAGTCATCTCCCTACGGTTTCTCAGTATCACACAGCTGAAACATCTTATTTTTCATAGTGATGATTTGTTTCCCTTCCAGACTTCAAAACTTTTCCCATTTTACTGAAAACTTTTGGGTTTCTTGTTGGTGGATCAGTCCCTATAGTTTTAATGAACTTCACTGGATATTTTTCACCCTTATTACAAATTTAATGGCTAAACATCATTCTAATCCTAAATATGTATTTGTGTTTATCTTTCAATTCACTAAAACCGTATGGGAAGCCCTCAGGAGACCTGATGTATAGTTCTTAAAATGAGACATTCTTTTTGGAGTCCATGTTATGCAAATTTAATTACTGTGAAATTAAAGTTTTATCATCGAATCATAGAATCGTTATGGTTGGAAGAGACCCCAAAGTCCAACCTTCTACCCAACGCCACCATGCCCACTAAACCCACTAAACCATGTCTCGAAGAATATATATTTATAATAACACAGACCTCTTTTGTCTAGCAATCCTCATTAATAAGTAAATAAATGTGCACATAAACCTTTTAAAATACCTGTGAGAAGTAGATGTGAGTATTACAGAGCAAACCTCATCTGTAGGAGAGTGGTTATCTGGCTGTGTGATCATAGAGGGAGCAAGCTATGTGCTCTGAACAAGACTTTGTGTACAAGTAGGCAACTAGTAAAAGCTTGTAACTTAGGAAGAGAGTTATAGTGGGTTATAAAGGACTGAGAAGGTGATGGGGCAACTTCAAGAAGTGGAGTAATCATGAAGAGGTTAATCCTTCAGACATTTCAAGAAGCAATACCTTTTACAGTTCACATATTGTGTTTCTGAGCCTTCTCTTATCACAGGTGAAGAACATTAACTTGACTGAGCTATTAATTGATAAGCATGGTAGTATCAAATTGGTCTTGATGAAAGATAGCATTGCCTTGGGTAAGGAGAGCCAGGTTTGGACGAGATCATCTCCTGAGGTCCGTCATTTCCAGCTGAAATCTTTTTAAGAGTCTATGACTGTATAGTAAGACACTATCTGTCTATAGGATTTATGCACCTGTGTAAGGTCTAACTATTTGCTCAATGATTTTCCATGTTTTTCAAATTTTACAAAAACTTTTGATAGTTGCAATAAAGTTTTCTTATTTCTAGTTAGTTTTACTCACAGGTAGAATAAACTGTATATGTATAAACTGCCACTGATGTCAACAGAACCTTTTGAAACTTCAATCTGTACAAAGATCTATATTTGTGAGGAACATTGTGTAGATAGATAGAATGGATATATAGACTTCTGTTAATTATTTTTTTCTTAGGAATGAAGATACTGTGACTGGAATGCCAGTCTTGCTATTGAAAATATAAATTTGACTACCCAACTGCCAAGAATCATATCAACAACTTGGGGAGCATACATGCAAATTTCAAATCCACCTCTGCAATAATATATAGAAATATCTCCACAAGTTTCTTATAGAAGTTTAGGGTGAGATGAATGTGTCAGATCTTAACAAGGGGAAGTACAGATCTTTTTCTGCAATGGTTCTGTGCTACTTTTTTTCCTAAAGATTAGGGTAAAGTTAGAAACTTATATTTTCTGCCTGTCCAATAGCTTCATGTCTGAAGAACTACTACTCTTTCTGAATTGTGGAAAAGCAGAAAATTTTATGGGCCAAGACAAAGAAAAGCTTTATTGAGGAAGATAAGAATTTTTCCTGTCTGGGATCTAGGTATGGGGTTTATGCCATGCAGCCAGAGACGGAGACGTTCTGGCTTTTCAGGGCAGCTGAAGCCCCTGTCCTCTTGCGGAAGCTCACTTGTGTTTGTGTGAACGTGAGTCACAGAAGGAAAAAGACGAAATAATTTTCAAGGACTTAGCCTTGTAAGTAGGATATTATGGTCTTTCTGAAACTGTAACATGACATAAAATATAGCTTTGTCTTTTTGTCTCTCATTATTGGAGGCACTGGTTCAGATTTTGTCTCAGCCCTCACAAATTCACCTTTTTTTCCCCTGCAAGAGTACCTGCATGTCACAGCCTCCTGTGATTTACAGCAGTTATGCTGTTGTCTCCTTTTGTCTGCTCATCTGCTGTTGTTCACGAATTGCGTCCTTGTCTTTTGTCAACCAGCTGTACCTTGCTAATCACCTCTACTTCTGTGATCCTCTGCGGAAAGTCATCAATGCTTGCAGATTTTCCATAAGATCTTACTGTGACATAGGCAGGGCCTTGTCCTCTTTCATGTTCTTAATCTCCAATTCTGCTCAAGAGACTGTGTGATGTGGTGGAAGGAGTACAGAGCACAGTCCAAACAACATTCACATACAAAGGAAAAATAAGGGTTGGTGTATTCATCAGGCAAGTCAGCTTCCAACACTGATGAAATCTTGTAACTCACTGAAGTTAGGAGTGGCTGGATAAAGTCACCAAACCACCAGTGATATTATAACTTGTATTCATGGCTTGAAGTTGGCACTGCATGATTAAAGAACAGAGCATTTTAAAAAAGGCCTCTCTGTCCCCTTGCCATTTCTATCCTTTGCTACGAGATTTCCAGTCGTTCTTCTCCACTGAATACTCATTCTTTCTTTAGTTTCCTGGTACAGGTGGCTACCATTTGTAGAGCTATCAATTTCTTTGCCCGTTTTAAAGCAGCTATTATTTATGCCAGTCCCTGCTTATCATCCTCTTTATTCGTTTAGACAAGAACAGCTACAAAACATTTTAAACAGCTTGAGATAAAGGTTAAGCTTAAAGATCACATGTTATCATGCACAGCTTCAAAATAATGGGTTAAACCTGCTTCAACACAATGTTCGAAATCATGTCTTTAATATGCATTTAATTTGTGCCACTCTTTCAGATGTAAGAAATGTGAAAACATGAACCAAGCTAAAAAGCTATGGCCCATAAAGAAAATCATCTGCAGTAGTGTAAAAGGTACATGCCACACTTTTTTTCACTAGTCTTCATAGGCAAGATCATACAGAATTGAAAAAGGCACACTTTTCTGAATGACTTTTATGGCTTTATCTTTTAATAATTGCATGTATCGGTGACATCTGTCTCACCGAAGAAATGTGATTGTTGGAAGTCCTGCGTTTATCCTTCAAATAATTTTAGAAGTTTTTGCATTAGAATTAGTGGTAAGCTCACAGCCCTTGTTACAAACAATAAATTATCACTATATGTCTTGCTATTGAAATAGATTACTTAGCCATTCACCATTTGCCACGGGATGCTCTCCAGATGTGTTGCATCTGAATTTCTCTGAATTTTCACTTGAGTACTATGAAGTTAATCTGTTGTTTAGCACACCAAAAGAATCGTTAAGTATCTGCTAAACATTATACCAGTTTGCAGTGTTCTGGTGTAAGGATTTTTTTCTTCTCTTTCTTCCCTCTCTCCATTCCAGTGATCTTTAACAATACCCCACTGTTGCAATGCTGTTCTTTTTCCTCCTTCAAAGTATAATTTTATGCTAATCCTTGAGCTGTTGAAGAGGGCATTAGCTTTCAGCTTATTTTCTGCTTTGTTGTGCTAGGGAAACTTTGTTACTTACAACCTGGCACAACCTGAACTTTCCACAAACATTACCTATTGCTTCAATAGTTTAAACGTTTTTTAAAATTTGGTAGAGATTGCACGATAAGGATGCATGGTCCTTCTGTCTACTGTATATCTCACAATCCAATTGCTGGGAGGACTGAACTTTCATCTCTGTGTTGGAATATGGCCCAGATTCTGGATTTCAAAGCAACTAAAAGGAAGACAATCATTAAGACAACGTTCCCTCAAATCCCAGTTCAAATAATCTCAAAGTCTATGCAAAACACAAATGTTGACCTCACAGAACTTCCCAACCTCCAGAATAGTTCACAAAGCTCTGAAAACACTTGCAAACATATTTCTGAAACTTCTTCTTTTTTTTTTTTTTTTTATATTGTGGGCAAACTATCCCTTGGTTACCATTAGTTTTGCTTAAATCCCATGGAAATATTCAGAGCTTCCTGGTGTATTCAACAATTCAGAAAAATCGCTCATCATCTCAGTTTAGCTCAGTCTGCACGATTGCTTGTTTACTTAGTCCCCACTTATTTTTTTCAGGTTCACTATCAGGCTAGACAGCTCTGTCAACTCAAAAAGACATGCTTTTTTCAAACTATTGATCTCTGTTGCTCTTCCAAATCCTTTAGTATTGGCTCTTAGGATTACTATAATGCTATAATCATTCTGTTAAGGATTCAGATTTGTGGTGGACTAAAAGATGGTAACATCAAAAGGATTGAAATGCCCTTGAAGCAATCAATTTTTGTTCATCAAATACAAATGCTGAGAGGCTGCTTTCAGCTAATAATTTATAACTGAATTAATGACACATGGCTTCCGTCAGTAATGGTCTCCTCTCTGGGATCTTTTTTTTCCCTTTCTGTGATCTGATTTCATATTCTGGGAAAGGAAATCAGAGCGCTAAAGAATTTAATCAGAAATGGGGACTGTCTGAAGTTAAAAGCTTAGCTTTCTTGCTTCAAATTGAGTGCTGCTGAAATCTTTATCTTTCAATTTTGGCAAACTTGCATTTTTAAGCCAATTCTACTCATGTGGAATTGTATTTCCACCTTTTTTATCCTACATACAAAGAATCACTGAGTTGTGGGAAGCATCTTGCAAAACTTCTAAGTAAGTCCCTTGCATGTGTAGGTCTTCAAATGTTTTGGTTAATGAGAAATTTTCCATATTAACAGAATGGTGCCAAAAAATGGGCATAGGCAATTCACCTTTTCTCACTCCAGTCTCCTCCTCCTCGTGCATCTACGCTGGACTCTGGCAACAGGTTTGGAGTAAAATTGCCACTTTTGCAGTTTAAAACAAACTTAAAACAGTTGACTCTCATTTCCTGTCACAGTCCTGTTTCTCCTTTTCTACTTTTCTGGTGATTTGTGGTGAGTCTATTTGTTCAGAAAGGCTATCCAAAACATTGACAACTTTTTTTTTTTTTTTTTCTTTTTTTTTTTTTTCCCCCTGGATTTTGTGTGGAAATGGGAATATGCCTCAGGCTTTCCATCTGTCAAAACATTCTGAACAAGAATAGCATTAAGAAGCTAAGGCCAGATAGGGTTAGACAATAAGGAAAAACAAAAAAAAGAAAAAAAAAAAGGAAAAGCTTTATAGAGGAAAAGTCATACACCTGAATAAGTGCCAAATTATTGAACACCTGCAGAAACTGATCTCAGCTTCGTGGTGTCTCCTCTCTGCTAGATTGATTAAGAACAACCTGATAACACCGGCTGTGTGATGAAGTTGTTCTGTGATGTAGCTCTGCTATGGTGTGGTCCTTGTTTACAGCTGTCAGATGTGTCAGTTAGTGTTTGGGGCTGGTTATGGAGGGGAACAATTGTTGTGGCAGAAGGCAAAAAAATAACTGTGATATGAGCTTTAGGAATGAAACATCCCATTAATGTAGTTTTTAATACTTTTCTTATGTGTACAATGTGGCAAGTTTTACCAGTAATGTCTTATAGGTAACATTATAGTTATGTTTCACTTCATACAAAGCATCTGCTCATGTCCAATTAATCCTTTTCTCCATTTCCTTTCTCCTTTTCCAGTTATCCTTCACCATCTTCTCCCTCTCCCCCAAACTCCCTGCAGCTTATAATTGGTTTAGAAACAGATCAAGTTATTTATATTTAATAGCTGAAAGTACTTACTCAGGATAATTCTGTTATAGCAATTTGTATCCAATTAATACTAAATCTTCAGTCATAGCAAATCTTCAACACAGGTCTCTCACGAGAACTTATCTGTTGTGCTTGTGTATTAAAAGTGTATGTGGCATGGATATTATCCAAGTATTGCTGAGCTGCTTGACATATCAAATGATTCTCAGAATTTTAAAACCTTTAATAGGGAACTTACAAAATGTGCGGGACCTAGACTCAAGGCAGAACAAAAACATTTAACCCAAACTGAAATAGTTAAATAGAAATAAAAAAGAATGCATTGCCTAAGTTAGAAAAGCAAGAATGTAGTAAACTAACCTATTAAAGAAAGAAATCTCCATATCAGATTTGCCTTGTACACAAATCATCAATATCTGAGTTTGTTGAATATCAGTTAGAAAACAATAGCTAAAATTCTGCAAGGTGCTTAGCACCTCTAAGGAAATGAACCTAAGCCGCACACAAAGCCTCACAGATTTAGATGAATAGATGAAAAACAAACACAATATGAACTTTTTTTAAACATTAAATCAAAAATAGTCACTAAAAGTTGAAAGCAGGTACACTAACCTGGCCTTGCAAAGTACTCATGCTTGATAACACTTGAAAAAGCAATGTAGTTTTAAAAATGTTTCAAATAAACTGAGGCTTATTCCAAATAAAAGTTACAAAATAACTGAAGAACTATAATAAAAATGATCAATAAAAAAAGCTTTTAAACTAATTGAAAACATTGTAACATTAAGCTTTATGACAATCGTGCTCTTTTCCTTACACGCAATCTTTGGCAGGGGAAGTTTGGTTTTAAATCCCCTCCCACTCTGCAGTTTAATGCAGTCCAAATGTCTTCACTACTGAGAACAGAGCAAAGACAACATTTCTCTTCATAGAGGTAGCTGGTGGTCCCAAAGCTCATTTACCTGGATCTTCTCTAATTTTGTCTTCCAAGCAGTCAGGAGTTTCCATCATCTTTTTCTCCCTTGGTGTTCTCTTCTGTTAGTTTTTCAGTGTTTGAGCTGAGATGGAAATATGCTAGAAGTTATGCCTCATATAAAGACGTGTGGAAGAGGCCTCAAAGAGTGGACTCTCAAGAGCCCTCAAAGACATTAAACAACCTTTGGCTCCAGAACAAAAGAGAGAAAGGTCTGTTTCTTCAGCAGGGGGCTCCATACATCAGGGTTCCTTTTATTGTACAGACTGTCGATTTCTCTCTTTTCTCCTTACTCACATTTCTGGGTTCACAACATCCCTATGACAATCCTGAGAATAACTGTGACCATCTCCAAGCACAGGAAATTTTAACAGTTGACGCAGCAGCAAGATGAGATGTGGACAGCAAAGAGCCCACAGCCATCACTTTGTCGGAGCTGGAGTCCTGGAGAAGCCCCTGTGATTCAAAGTGCAGGAGATAACCCCTTCCAGAAACAGCAAGTCTGCATCCCCAGGGCTGTCCTTTTTTCACTTTTTATTACAGGAGCAGCTCTATCCTGAGTCCTCAGAGCTGCAGAAGGAAATGTTGCCCATACTACCAGAAGCTGGCTCCAATTACCAGCCTTTAATCAAGAGGCATGGAGATGCTGAGGTACTGTCATCCTATGGACACACGGGTGTGAACTTGAAATCTGCAGCTGACTTCAATGGGATGGTTCACATGCCTGAAGTTCAGTGAGAGTGTAGCTTCCTGCCGGAAGACTGGTCATAAAACTTCTGAGTATTTCATTGACTTTGGGGGCAACGGACCACCGAGCGTTAGGAGGTTCATTCTGTGCAAAGGCAGAAGAAATCATTCAAAACATCTTCATCAATAAGACATTAAAAGTACTTGAATATGCTGTTTATCCCAGTAGCTCCTAGAGTTGTTGCTCACTGGATTACAGTCTTAGTGACATCCAAGGCTGTGTTAATGGTGATCTTCAGAAGCAGATACCTTATAAAACAAACACCACTCTAGTAGGATAGTACGCAATGTCTTCCCTGTCTTGATCAGGATTGTAGGCAGATGTTTATCACCTGTCAGTTAATTCACACAACCGAAAACGTTGTTATGAGAAACCTTTAAAACCCTTTCACTAACCCTGTTTGGCAGTAAATGGTCCCAGAGGTTATAGCTGATACTTAGAAGCTATAACTAGGTTGAAAAATGTTAGTAAAATGCCTTTTCACTTGGCTGGCCTTTGAAACACAAAAGAAAGGGAAACGCTCTGTACAAGATATTTAAGCACATTCAATAGCCCTTTGAAGTCCCATCTGCTAGAACAGGTCCATAACAGCCTTTCTTTGGCCTGTAATAGGCATCCTTGGTCTGAAGAGGGAGAACAAGAAATGCTGAGAACATATTTTCAGGTTTATGTTAAGGCTGACGTCCAGCCAGTGGCACTAAAGGGCACAACACTTTCCTCTTGGGATGGAGTCAGGTGGGAAATCCCACGCCCACTCTCTCAACCACAGGTGAGAAGGAAATACTCACACTCCCACCTCTGCTGTGCGATATGCCCATGTCTGTAAGTGGCTGTGAAAGAGTTTTCATTCAAAAGTCTGATTTTATTTTACTGGTTTGGGAAGAAATCAAGAAAGACCTTAAAGATCTACCAGGTTGTTCCATACTTGTCCAGATCTGCAAAGCAGCCTGTTGTCTCAGATAAATGAATGTGAGTTTGTATGGTCAGTGTTTTATAGGCTTATATTTGTTAAGCAAAATAAAACAGTGGCTATTACCATATTTTTTCCCATCTTTGTTTTGTACAGTCTAAAGTAAAATGCCACTATTTTCAGGATGACCCATCTCTAGAACTTTTTCATCAGGTATAACAAATAACTCAGAACTTTTTCATCCAGTAATGATAGTAAGGACTATGACTTCTAAGATGGAATTATTTTTTGTGTGGGAAAAAGTATATCTAAGCCTTAAGACATCATGTAAAAACCCAACTCAGATAGAAGATCTAGGTAAAAATGTGAAGTAAATTATAGTCATTATTACAAAGACTTCAAAATTTTTGCTATTAAGTTTTTCTAGTCATATACCCAACAAATTAAGTCTCATCAAAACCCAGCCTCATATCTCTTTCACACAGGCACCATCAGAATACTATGAATTTAATATACTGAGAAGACAAAATACGGGGCAAGTCACTGAAAAATATATGAGACTTTTCCCCATCAATTCTTTCTCTGAATATATATTGCATCCAGTTTGGGTGGAAGTTGTGGTGTCAATATTAATGCAGAGTCTGCAAGGCAGCACAGTTCAGCAAAGGAAGTATCATTTCCCTCAGCACCGGTCGGGAAATGAGGGGCAGGGGGTGGGCGACGTCATTTTCTGTCGTATGAGGTGGAGTCCTTCAGGTTGACCTGAGCAGCATCTTGTGTGCCTTGCATTTTGTCACCAGTTAATAGAAGCTGACAGGTTCAGTTGCAACACACCCCCCCTTTGCAACACAAACTGCGTGCATCCAAAAGCCAATGCTGCACAGGGTTTAAATCCTCCTGGTAGCACTTTTACAACTGCCATGCCGGTCCGATTTTCGAGCTTGCTTGCATTTGCTCTGAGTTATTTTTATAAGGATCTCAATACACCGAGTTCATTCTTTGTATTTTTCTATTGATTTTTACACAACTGATGTGAAATGGAAGTATCTTTTAGGCTCTTTGTTTAACTGCATTTTCTCATGTTTTCCTCCTTAATCTTTGTAAACTTAGATCTTCCTGAGGTTATGGCAGCATGGTTGTTATCGCTTCTTGTCATGTGATATTTATCTAGCTGTGACTGTGATACTGCTGGTGTTTCTGAAACGGCACTGGGGTCTTCTGTTATCTTTCTGCAGGTGTTGGATTTGCCAGTCTCAGTGAAGTCTGGTGTCCTCAGTAATTGCTGATAGTCTTTAAAAGCAGCAGTCTGGGATTTTCCCAGAAAGTTTACCTCCTGATAAACTGGGTTCTTGTTATAGAATGAAAATATACGTACAAAGTAAGAAGGGAAAAATAGCTCGCTAAATTTTTTGCTGATTGATTGGCTAAATCAACTGCACATTTCAAATCTTAAAATGCAAAAGGAGATAATCAATACAGCAACTTGAGACTTAAACATGCTGTCAGTTGCCAGGTTTTTGCCACTGAGTACAATTCATCTGCCCAAGATTCTGTCTTCAAATTACTGTAGAAAATGTGGATATTCAGATTTCATCATTTCAAGCATAGTCTGACTCAAGGACATGAAGAGTTTATGTTTTGAGATTTTAAAGCCTTTCCTTTTAATTACAAGTAGGACATCTGACAGAATAAAACCTTGTGTGCTTGTTTTTCTGAAGTGTACATGGAAACTTGTAAGTTGATGACCCAAGGAAAAAGTAAAAATTAGTTACTTAAAGGAGTTGACCTTTATCTAGAGGCTGAACAAAAAGTAATCTTGGAGAGTCCTAGAGGTGGTTGTTTAACCGTGGCTGTATTCTGCTGGAGCAGCACTCACCGTTGGTTTTGAGCAGACAGAAATCTGTCATCTACCCAGAACCGTGGGCTTCTCTTTTACTTTTTATAATGCCTGAAAATATAGTAGCAGTGGCCAAGTTTACCCACATTGCAAACTTCATTGCAATAAGAGGGAAGAAAGAAAACTTTCAAATAGCGCTATTTTGAAATAGACTGACCTTCTTCAATAGTTTTCAAACATCAAAGGACTGTGTATTCTGCCTGCAAGTTAGTTTTCTGAATAAATTATTATTTGATTCATCTCCTCGTGATCTATTTTTAGTCTTTTGGGAGACCGTTGAAAGCAAAAGTGCTTTTTTTTTTTTTCTTGGTTTGGATCATATGGTTTGGAAGCTTACAGCTCTTTCTTGCTGCCTGACAGATTCTCACACAATTACCCTTCCAGCAAATTCACTTTTTCTGGAACCTACTTCTTAGGCA
>NW_009601925.1:69781-70305 GCF_000690535.1 Cariama cristata | reverse complement strand
CTGATCAAAGAGTGTTCTTCTCCATCCACTTATCAAATGGTTTATTTTTACATAATGTGCCTGTTGACACCACAGCTGCTTTTTCGAACTGGGGAGGGGAGAACTGCTGTTGAACAGAGAAGAAGACGTTAAAATTGAACTGTACATTTTTGCAAGTAGCTGAGGAGCTGTAGCTGTGCTTCTGGGGGTTTATTGTCCTCAATGGTTTTATTGTCTACAGCCAAGTTGACTACCTGTGTAGCAGTCTTACAGCACGAGCCCTGTTGACACCACAGCTGCTTTTTCGAACTGGGGAGGGGAGAACTGCTGTTGAACAGAGAAGAAGACGTTAAAATTGAACTGTACATTTTTGCAAGTAGCTGAGGAGCTGTAGCTGTGCTTCTGGGGGTTTATTGTCCTCAATGGTTTTATTGTCTACAGCCAAGTTGACTACCTGTGTAGCAGTCTTACAGCACGAGCCGGGTGTCTGACGGATACTATTTTAGTAGAGTTACCCCACTGCTTTGCTGAATCTGAGGCCCCTA
>NW_009601925.1:64929-69757 GCF_000690535.1 Cariama cristata | reverse complement strand
AAGTTAAATTTAATACAAATTCAGTGGAAAAAATATACCTCCTTTATTGGATAACATGCTTTAAACTGGTATTTACCAACACGTCGCTCCTGATAACCACAGACTGGAAAACAAGCTGCAGATAGCTCTAACAAATGTATTTGAATGAAGACTGTAGATCCTTGAATAAAAATATATGTTTTTTTAAAAATTAATTCGGCTATAGGCAGATGTGGTTTGTTCTATTGGCAGTAACACATAAGTACAGTTTTGTGGTATCTCTTCTATTTAAGGCATTTAATCTACAATGTTTTAATCTTGAAATATTTATTCCATGTCCATTGTTATGCTGTGAGGGACAATAGTATTAAAAGCAAAGGTAATTTTCTGTCATGGAATCATAGAATCATAGAATCATTACGGTTGGAAGAGACCTCAAAGATCAAGAAGTCCAACCGTATACCCAAAGCCACCATGCTCCCTAAACCCACTAAACCATGTCTCGAAGAACCATGTCAGCTTCCTGAATCTCTGAAGTAGGCAAAGTAGGTCTCTGTTCCTCTCAAAAGTTTTCTTGAAGATGTCATGTTGACCAATTTCTGAACTCACTATACCTCTGCCAGGGCCCAGTCCCACCAAAATTTCTGTTTCTTTTAAAATCATAGGATCAGACTTGTAATACAAAATACAACCTGTGAATTGCTTGCCTTGCTCTGTCTGAATTCCATTAGTTATGATGACACACATGGGCATAAAATAGAGTCTCAGAGCTTCTTCTCTCTATCTAATGTCAGGAAGTCACTGGGCCCGATCTCTGAACCAAGGACGTGCCTTCTCCTCCCCATGAAACGTGAACACCTTTGCTGTATTTGGTCAAGTGTCTGTTTTATTCACTTCCCTTTACAAAAACCGGTTTAACACTTCTGGTATAATCAGGATTTTGCGTGCTAACTTAAGTATGAATTTCTAACGTGTTTTAACTTTTTCATAGCATCAAATGCTATTGCCCTGCAGGCAATTCTAGTTAGAAACAGAAGAATGTTTTTCAGCTTTTAGGATATAAACCATGAAGTATGCAGTTGGTTGCTTATTGTTTTAACGCACATAATAGCCCTCTTAACAGTTTTAAGTGGCTGATTTCTACATATTGCACACATTTCTCTCACTGTAACACACTTTGGACTCAGGGAAATACCAATCACCAAAATGTCCCAAGTCTGTCCAAGTCCCCGCAGATGAACTATGCTGCCTGAAAGATTTTCCCACCAAGCAAACTCCTCTCTGTGCCCTCGCTTCCCTGCCATGACCAGGATACAATGTGTACAAAAACCAACTGTATTTTTGGGAAAACTGTCTGCAAAATAGAGAAATCTTGCTTGGAAAACAGCCGGTTTTGCCATTGAAACAATCAGTAAATAAAAAAGTGACAACTGTCCATCAAGATTTTTTTTTTTTTTAAAGAGTCCACCAGACAGGGTTCCACTCTTTGAAAGCAGTATACATTTATATGTTACTCACTCTTTAATGTGAAAATCAGAATGTGCTTGTATATCTGCTCAGCCAAAATCTTCAAGAAATTATTCATAACAAATTAAGGTTCTCTGAGGAGCTGTTGAAGCTGATAACACAAGAAAATATTTTCAAAGGATAGTCAAATACCAGAGGAATTATTGTTCTAAAAGTCTTGCAATTATTCTATAAACTGTTCAGCGAAATTCACCACTGACTAAAGGACTGGTATAAGCGGCAAATGCCAGTACTCTGTGTTGGCATTTACCACAAAGGAGGCAAAAGGGTAGGTTCACGTAGGAAAAAGCATCTGGAGAATGTGATTTAGGCAGAAAATAAGCAGCCCTATCTCTTACGTCATTTTATCTCATGCTGTCTTGCTCATTGACATGCCTTGTGCATCTCCATCAATCTTTCTTCTTTGATCCGGTGGAACAGCTGTGGTACCACCTGTGTCTCACCCCATTGACTTCTTCAGCAAGAGGTTACTGCCAGGCAGCAGGGAGAACAGGCAGAGGCCTTCAGGGCCTCCTCTGCTTGCAGAAGATTCCTGTTAACTCCCAAGGGATGCTGCAGACGAGCCTTCACTGGCTCGAATGATCTAATTTCATTGCAGTGGTCCTTCTTGAAAGTGGCTCTATCTCTTCACCACTTTGCCTCCCCATGCTACTGCCTCTTGTTTCATGTCTGAGCTTGAAAGAGATGTAAAAACTGGTGAGAGCAGCGCTTCACTTCAGGCACTTCTGCCTTTGCAGGGGATCCCGTTACCCCCATGGCGGTGCACCTGCAGTTTCACCAGCACAGTGCCCAGCTGTTGTATCAGTCAGAGACATTTCCCTTGCTTGCGTGCTCCATACCTCCACCTCCAAACTTGGTTTGGGCCTCTGAGTCTCCCTCCAAAGGTACCTTGTGGTGAGGTGAGCGACTTCCCTGCCTCAGGGCTGCAGTCCCAGGGCTCACACCAGGGGGAAAACCACAAAGAGGTGAAGGATGGAGATGCATCCAGCACAGCTTGGCAAACGATCCCGTGGCAGCACTCGGCAGCTCTTTGTCTGCTCCCCTATGTCAGTTTAAGACAGAAACAAAGAGCAGCGTTGCTGTCGTTGCAAAGACCATTTGAGGCAGGCAGAATTTCAGTATGAAATTCTGATCTGGGCGAGAGGCTTAATCCCTCACCTGTCTCAGTTTCTTACCTGTGAAACACTGACATAACAAAGACAATATTGTCAACATAGGTATGCTACTTTCAGATCTGAGCAGCCTCACCTTTGTTACCGCAGGCTCATTATCTGGCCTTAACTCCTGGTAAAATTCAAGTTAACAAAGTTGTGGCACGTATTTTGAAGCCTGCAAGCAGTCAGCACTTGGGTTTTCTGTCTGACCAGTATGGTGCCTAACCTTTCCTGTGTTCTTGTGTTATTTTGTTACTCAATCAATCACTTTTTCTCCCTGCAGAGTGTAACCTGCTCAAATAACTGTGATTATACATTCATAATTGCAAAGTCAAAATAAAAGCGTAGAGCATATGGAAATGATCAGAATACGGTGTAATAGCAGCAATGCCATTTACTGTATATAATCAATTTAGCACACCAATAAATGCATACATATATAAACCTCTGACAAGCATACTATTCTTTTCTATAAAACCTTTCATTTAAATTCTGGTGCCATTGTTTTGGAATAAATTTTCTTGTCACAAAGATATGGCTTTTTATTTGATTCAGTCTTATTGCATCATTAAAATATTGGTATCTTTTATGTTGCAAACATTTGTGGACACACCATTAACCAACATAAAACACAATGCAGTAACAAATGCCTGTTTTATGACTGCTGTCAGACTATATATTCTCTAATGGTCTAACATTATCAGCAATCTAAGCCTAAATTATCACAACTAAAAGTCTATGAAATACAAGACACATATATAATCTCCAGGAGTCAATGTATTGAAACATTAGAATTAAAGGTTCAGGCAATCAATTCAGCCAAAAGTGCAGTTTTGCAGAGGAATTTTTCATTCAAGCAGCAAAAAAGAAAAGGAAGGAAGCAGCAAGTTATTATCGAAAATATACCCAAAGAAGATATAGTTTCTCTGGACATTTATGAACTGTCAGCAGGAGGAAAAAAAAAAAAAAAAGGTGAGCTAGAGAAAGAGAAAAGAAATTTGATAAAGGTGCAGTGTTTAAGTCTTTATTGCTTTTATTGTAAATGCTTTCTGATCAATGAAATTGTTCCATTAGTTGTTTGTAAGATTGATTTGTGTTGTTCCCTGACACTTTTTATTTGGCTTGAGAATTTTACTGTGTGTCTATAGGAGCAGAAGAATTTAAGACAAGGATGATAAATTGCTAACAACATATGGTTCATTCCAAGTTGTGTGAAAATACTCTCTGTGCTGCTGGAGAATGCAACTAATGAAAGTGTATCAGGGACACTAGATTTAGGGAGTGATAAAGTCCAAGGTGTTCTGTTGTTACGGCATGGTTGGTAGCAGTGAACACATACAAGGAATGAGTTTTCCTTTTGCATGATAACCATTTAAAAGTTGTTTTTTTTTTTTTCATCTCCTGTGTAAACCCTAGAAATGAACTTTTTTTTTTGGTTGTCTTCTCTTCTAAAGGTGGTGACAGGACCAATTTCGTTGGCTTAGAATGGCAATATTAATCACAAGGGTCTGTCAGGATACATAATGGCAATATATATTGGAGAAGCGTCTTGGCAGAATGCGCTTCTTATTATGAATCTCCCTTTTATTGTAGTCTTTGACAGCGACAGTTTAAAGGGTAAAGAGAGTTCTAAAATCTCGGCACCACAGACAATGTCGAGTGAAGAGAAGCAGGGAGGAAGAAAAGCAAACAAGTTTGAAAGAAAGTGTCCAGGCTCTCAAATGCATTCCTAATCAAACAGCAAAGGAATCGTGATTTGGTGCGATTCTAAAGTATGCCATTTACTCTCCATCAAAAGGTTTGTGGGTTTTTTTAACTTTCCTTTCTAAACTAAAAAGGTAGAAGGCACACAAAAGTCTGCTACCTAAGATGGTTTCGAAATACAAAGGTTCTGTGTTTGGTTTACTTTTTGGATTAGATGTGTCAGTTCCAACAACCCCAACTAACCTATGCTCTCGCCTATCCTCTGTGCATCTTGTCCTTCCTACAGAGATTATGCCTCATCTATTAGGCTCTTTTTTATTTTTGTTCCCACTGTTTCCACAGATTTTCTCCAAACACTTCACCACTTTTGAAGATCTACATTCTTTGTCATTTGTTTATTGTCCTCTAATGAAAGTATTGGAGTTGTTTATGGAATACTAATTAAAACCTCTTTACCTCTTTCC
>NW_009601925.1:64346-64898 GCF_000690535.1 Cariama cristata | reverse complement strand
CTTTCCCTTTGGAAACAAAATGGAAACATTTTCCATTTACTCAAAGAAAGATGAGTGGCATGGAGCTGATTTATCTTATTCACATTCTAATTTGCTAGACATCTTCTTTTCCTTGTCTGCCTCAATTTTTAAGACTATATGACAGTAATCATAATTTAAGAAATATTCATTCTTTATATATTTATCTTTTCCTCATTAATCCAATAAATAAATGTTACCAAGTATTATCATAGTTTACTGTTCTATACCTTCTTTTTGAAATCTTGGGTCTTTGCAGTGATTTATAAAACTGTGTTATGCTTCTTTCTGTTCCCATCTTTTCTGTGGAATACAATATTTCTTAGAAATTATAGTCAGATTTATTGTAAAATGGGAGCAGGAGTTTGTTTGTGAGTAACAGTACAATTCTGCTGAAGTCTCTGGAGATGCACTAGTTTTATCTGACCTTCAAAATTTGTAGTGACTTAGAAAACTAAGTACAGGATGATCCATCATGGTCTAATGAACTAATTATCTTCCAGTTGTACTGGAATTGAAAGCATGGTTGATACC
>NW_009601925.1:56752-64315 GCF_000690535.1 Cariama cristata | reverse complement strand
AGGGAAACGACAGACATGATGTTCAATATCCTCAAAGACTAGACACTTGCAAACTGCATTTATGTAAACTCTCTTGAATTTGTTGCCTAATACCTATTTGAGTAAGGACTGCTTACCCAAGAAGAGATTTTCAGGCTCAAGCCCTGTCTCAATATCCTCCACTTTAACCAGGCAATTATCTCACCCTCCTGAGCAGATTACAAATTATGCAAAACTATAAACAAGGTTGAAAGGGCAAGAGGAAAATGGAGGTAATGTATGAAGTATGCATCATGCTATTAGAATTCTTAAAAGCAACACAGCTTACAATTTGGATACAGCATAGTATTAATGTGAAGATGAATACAAGATCCTTTGCTAACTTGAAAATTGCATCTGAAACTTTAAAAATGGAAACAGAAAATAAATGGGGAAGAAGCAGAGGCGGTCTCTGTGCTACATGCTAACTTGCACAACAGGTTTTGTAACTTAAAAAATAAAAAAATGCAATATACAAATACAAAAATTGATTGACAAGGAAAATATGTTTTCCATTTCATTTTCCACAGATTCACAAGCTTCTCTTTGTGCTGTTTTTTAAACGGCTGTACTTTTTTCATGGTAAAATTGGATAAGTGCAAATTTTGGGAAAGCAGTGACACTAACAAACAAAAATTGAAGTTGTTAGGATGTGGCATTGCGGAAGCATTTTTGGTTTTTTTTCTTGATATCTCCTGATGAATAAAAATGTGAATATATTTGTTGGAAACATTGCTGAACAAAAACAGGGTCTTTCACTAGTCAATTAACTTCTTAAATTGGATACAAAGACAGAAACATCTCTGAGAAGAATTAAACTGAACGTAGTACTGGTGGCTGACCAGAGAGAGAAAAGTAGGTTTGTGAAAAGCTGGTGATGAGAAGCTTACCAAGGAATCTGCTGCAACTGTACCTAGGTCTTATCATCAGGCAGTCATAAGCGGTTTGTTTTTTAATTTCTTTCTTTTGGAACAAAATTAGGTCCTTTCTTGGGCAACTGAAGCTCTAGCTGAACTCAACTAAAGGTAGATTTGAGAAGAGAGTATTGTCCTTTTTTTTCAATTTACTAATCCTTTACATTTAACATAAACAATTTTTGATAACTCATCTTGCAATAACAGAAACTTGCCGCAGTAATTCCAGGGAGGGAAAAAATGATCTTCTTGTGGTGTTGGTCTCACATGCTCTGAGTTAAAGGTAATGTTCATAAATATTTAGAACAAAATATTTTTAATTTCTTCTTTCTTCACTTTCTGCAATACTGTTGCACGCATAGGATTGCATGCACAAAATTGCATGTGTAAGATCTTATAACACAAATCTACACCTTGGCACTTACATCTTTTTAAACTAGAGTTTTTGTGAAAAAAGTCTGGGTTCTTAATGCTTTTATTCAGGTACAGGGAAGTCAGTTCAAAGACAGACCTCTGCTAATCAATACAATTTACCTTTTTGGTGTGAATAGTTTTTCTTTGATTAACTTAGGCTATTTCTGGCTGAAGTGTTCTCCAATGCAGGAAAAAATACAAATAGTTAAATCATAATTTGGTGGAATACTACTTTATCTGTATACATTTCGTTTTATTGTAAAAACTGACCATTACTTTAGTTATTTGATACATAGAGTGAAGTTAGTTATACTACTTTGTCTGTATGCCTTGTCCTCTCAGTGGCATAATACCATTTATCTTCCTCTTTTTTGTCACAAAAACAGCCTAAAAGACTATCGAACAATTTCATTCCTCTTGCCTGAAACTATTTTTGTGAATATTCTTTAAAACAGAATTTTCTCAAGAGATGTGCTGATGGAGACATGAAAATTAAAACAAGAACTGCATGACTAGTTTGAATAATTATTTTGCAAGAGTTCTTTTGTGTCTCTTACCCACCTCTAAGATTTTTAAGTACTATGGCTTGAAAATGGTTCCTGACTTGACCCTCAGCCCTCTGCTCTGAAACAAAATATTGAAACGGAGAAGTTATTCAGACTTACTGTTTCTGGGAGACTTTGTAAGCAATAAAAATACTATAGTTCTGCTGCATAGAGAAGAAGGATGTGGGTAGGAGTGTTACTGTTCTGCAGATGTGTTTCATTTGGGCTTCTCTACCATTGGCTACAAGAGTGTTTGAAAGACATGGAATACTAGAACAATTAGATCATTAGCTATAATAAGGAGCTTGCTTTTTTTTTCTTCTTTTTTTTTCTTTCAGTTTTATATCTAGTTATTCACTATATCTTTTACAGATTGTGTTATTGAAAAGTAGAAACAGTATTTTTTTTAAGAAGTTGAACAGAATGCCTGATTTATTCATACCTCTCTAGTAACCGTTTTTTCCACGTGGGATCAACATACAGTGCCAGAAAATGTGTCTTAACCCCTGCCATCCCAACGAAATAACAGGAAAGTCTCAGTATGACAATCCCAAATGACATACCACCAGCGACTACACTTCTACCATCTCTGACAGAAAATAGCTGATTTTAACCCAGCTATCCTATTAAATCTTACTCAAATTCATGAGTACAAAATGATAAGGAGAAGATCTTTCAGATCTGGAGGGAAGATGATATAATATGTATTAGCATTTACAGTAAGAAAATGTGTCTTTATCCAGTTAAGTGATGGAAGGTACTGCATTTCATACAGGGGCTAAGAAGGAGGGAGTCCAAGTGCTGTACTGGCAAGTAGCCTTCTTATGATATATCTGTAGGGTCATTACATGTGGCTTTTAAAATTATTTTTAGAGGCTCATTATGAAAGCAATTCTCTTAACAGACCCTGGTAATATTGTTTGGTTTAGACACCATTGTGTAAACTGTTCATATGCAATTATTTGACTTTTAATGTTATATATTATTTACTGTCAGTTAGAATATATGTTGATGGCTTACTTTTCTTCAGTTATCCTGTTTTAAAGTATGGTTTGGTTTGGATCTTAAAATATCAGATTTCATGTACTGCTCTGCAGGATTTTCATACTTTTAATGTTATATATTATTTACTGTCACTTAGATTATATGTTGATGGCTTACTTTTCTTCAGCTATCCTGTTTTAAAGTATGATTTGGTTTGGATTTTAAAATATCAGATTTCATATACAGCTCTGCAGGATTTTCACGTTGCTGTATTCAATGCAGAGTTTGTTCTGCTTCTGTGCATATAAAATACTCTGCTTGTTTGTAAGGGTTATATTTCATACAACAAAGATAGGAAGAACTGGATGAAGAGAGACTGATGACTCATTTTTTTTTATCTTCAAATTCACACTGGAAAAACCCAGTTTATTTCTTTTAGGTCTGTAGTTGTTCCTGAAAGTGTGATGATCCTTGAGGACTTAACATTTTCTCTGAATGGTATTTTGTGCATAGGTTTCTCACTCATGAGAGCGAGAATCTCATGAGATTTCTTCCATGGCTATCAGATTGTTCTTTTATCCCAAATATTCGCTGTCATTATGTCTAGACTTTTTTCTGTCATAAACTTTTTGTGAAGGTTCTGAATAAAAAAGGTTTATATACCACTGCCTATTATTGCACAGTACAAAAAACTAGCTAACTATAGATATCACCGTGATGTGTTGATCTGGCACTCTGACACCTCAGTTTGAGGAAAGGCTTATACATTTTTTCTGTTTTCAGAGGTACCTGTACATTCTCGTGACAAACAGCTCTCAGCTATAAAAGGGCAAATCAACATTGCATCAAAATTCCTTGTTTTTTTTGAAGGAGCAAAACAAATGTCCACCACCTGCAACTTCAAATTCACACTGGAAAAACCCAGTTTATTTCTTTTAGGTCTGTAGTTGTTCCTGAAAGTGTGATGATCCTTGAGGACTTAACATTTTCTCTGAAATGGTATTTTGTGCATAGGTTTCTCACTCATGAGAGTGAGAATCTCATGAGATTTCTTCCATGGCTATCAGATTGTTCTTTTATCCCAAATATTCGCTGTCATTATGTCTAGACTTTTTTCTGTCATAAACTTTTTGTGAAGGTTCTGAATAAAAAAGGTTTATATACCACTGCCTATTATTGCACAGTACAAAAAACTAGCTAACTAACTATTTATATCACCGTGATGTGTTGATCTGGCACTCTGACACCTCAGTTTGAGGAAAGGCTTATACTTTTTTTCTGTTTTCAGAGGTACCTGTACATTCTCGTGACAAACAGCTCTCAGCTATAAAAGGGCAAATCAACATTGCATCAAAATTCCTTGTTTTTTTTGAAGGAGCAAAACAAATGTCCACCACCTGCAACTGACCTTCAGTACTCTAAAAGTCTTTCCAATGAAAATGGTGCTCTGTAAAATGTTGGAGTACTTAGTTTCGTATTCATCCCTGTTAACTTTGGTTATGTAAAAGGAGGTTAAGTGCCACATCAGTTCGACCATATTGTAAAAGAAACCTTTTAATGTTTATTACCTTTCAAGGCTTGTGAAGGGAGAAAGATTTTACCTTGATGAACTCTGATAACAAGCAAGTTTTTAAAAATAATTATCTATAAAGTTATGAACAATTTTCCTGTCTGTCAGCAGAAACGAGCATTAAACAGAAAGTGAATCCTGTCTTTTTCTTAGCAGAAAATGAATCCTGTCTTTTTCTTAGAAAGAGATAATGCCTTGAATTTGTTAACTTATACAGTAAGGAGGAGTAGTATGTTAGAAACTACTATTTCTGTCACTTTATTATGTTATGAATGCAATTAAACTTGTTGAAATAACTTTTTATGAACAAACCCAGTTTGTCTGATTATTCTGCTACTTCTACTATTTATGCAGTGGTTTGAGCTTTTGCCCTTACATTTCTTAAAGTTTTATTTTATTTAAGAGTGCAACATGTCCATCTCTGAATAAACTACCTCCTAAAAAATGGAATACTAGGTTTGAAAAAATCTTTCAAATACTACGTAAATTTGGAATCTAGTTACAATCACTGAACGACTATGATAAATTAAAAATATTTAATGACCCATATTTTAGTAGCTAGTATGAAGATTCACTCTCAGAGTATTGCTTATGAAGAATTAATCTACTGAACTGCTTATATGTCTGTCTTACCTGGATGACAGTGCCTAGGGCCTGAAAGTATTGTTAAGGCTCCACGAGTCCAGGTGCATCCAACACCTTAGAGAGCTGTAAGGCTGAAGCCGTAAATTGAGAATTTCACTCTCTGAACATTTTAAGAGACACTGACCGCTTTGATCTTTAACATAACTGAATCAGATTTTCTGTCTCTTTTCTATTTTAACAGTTTATGGGCTTTTGCTTGGGTTTTTTTCTGCACTTGCACATCTACAGGTGTTGAGAACGTGGTCAACAATGTTATCAAGAGAAACAGAAGTCTCATATTTCAAAAGTGTGACCAGAACTTCCCTGATTGAGATGCTTTATTTGAGCACTTCAATTTGTAGTTTGAGAGACAACACCTGTGGGTCACACATTTTGAGATGTTGAAGAAAAGCCAACAAGAGAAAATTGAAAAAGCTTGGTCACTTAGCTGCATTTCTCCTAGTCAATGATTTCATGAAAACTCCAAGCATCTGCTACCTGGGAGATAGTGGGAGTTACAAACTCAGCTTACTGAGCCATTAACTCTAACAATCCCTCCCTTCCCTTTTGTAAACCTGAGGACTTCGTGTAACTTTAGTTATGTGGGAGGCTTTAAATGAGTAAAAAAGGCATGTAATACATTGTTATGCAAAGGGTTGGGAGAAATGTTCTTGAAACAATATTCCATTTTTTTATCCAGGTCGAAGAACCAGATTTCTCTGTGGAGCTAGCTGGTTGGTCTGTAGTTTCATCTGAAACCTGACCTATCTGTAAAACTCCTCAGTAAGATAAATTGAGTGGCTAGAGAGGTTATGGTTGGATCAGGGATTGCAGAGAAGTGGTAGAAACAGGGTGGCTACACGCAGAGAAAGAATAGACATGCTCTTGGTGTATGACTTTGAGAAAATCTAAGATGTAATTTTTGGGTCAAACGTTGCCTGAAAAAGAAGCTTGTATCTGTGGGCAAATCAACTGTCTCCTGTCTGAGTTCTTCTGGGACTCCAGATATGCTCTGTAAGTAAACAGGAGCTTATCTAAGAATCACCTTGAAGGAATCAGTGTCTCCTTCTATCACAGCAAGCTGCACATCTGTTAAATTTGGGTAATCACTCATGTCAAATAAAGGTAACAGTACAGCTATAAGTGGAAAAACATCTTACTTTAGATTTTTTCTAATCTACGTAAGATTAGAGTACTCGAACTGAAATGCTTGGTTCAAACTTGTTTTACTGTTAATCTTTTTAATTACTAGAACATGGCATCTTCTGCTTTATTCAAACAACTCTTTTCACTCCTTATCATTTTTATCAATGTTGAATATTATTTGTGAATGTACAGGGAATTTTATAGAAGTTAATGAAAAATGTCCCACATTGCCCTTAGCCTATATTTGTGCATACAAAGAGGACTCAAATGCACCTTGCAGCGATCGCTGAGCATTTGGACATTCCTGTAATACCTCCAGCTGTTTCAGCCAGCTTTCTAGGGTGGGATTATTTTTTTTCCAGGCAGTTTGATGGCCTAATTTTTACCCTTAATGTGAATCAACAGAAAATGGCAGTGAACTAACAGTCTTGAAAAAAGCACATGCTCATCAGAGTCATTCTGGTAAACAAATTGTGGCAGATCTATTAATCATTTCAGTTTTATGCTATCTTCTTGCTCCTTTCCTTGCGTTCAGTCTAGTCATCACAAGCCGTGTTTGCCTTATGCCAGCACAAGAATACTGGTATGAAGACAGACAAACCAATATAGAACTAATATATTATTTAAGTAATTCACGTGAACCACACACTCTGTATGACTCATAGTCAGGAAGGCAAACTGTTACGTATCTCAGTGAATGAGGACAAAGTCATTTTTTCCATTGACTCAATTAGAAAAACAATATTAATATTACAATTATTTTTATTCCTGAGTTGGTTTAGAAGCCGCATGCTAAGCTGTAGCTTCAGTCTACATGGAGTTTTCTGTGACTGCTGTCTATGTGCGGAAGTTGTGATTTTATTTTACGCCTGCAAATTTGCATCACTAGGTAACCACATAATTTTGCACATGTAAATAGATTTCCCATAAAAGCCTACCATTTGTGCACACAGAAGCATTTGTGAGAAATTGCACGCTCATTTTACAGTCTACACTCCTTTTCTGAAATTAGCTGTGTGACAGCAAGATTGTTTCCAGATCTGTAAGATTTTCATTTTTATAAGAATACTGTGACCAAAATGAGAAAATAAATCTGTGGCTTTTTCTGTGTGCATTCTATTTTTTCATTTTGCTGTGAAAACAAAACAAAAAAGCCTTGAGTAGAACTTCTAGGAGAAACCTCACATGTATAACCATCTGTTTTCTTGCTAGCTATTTTTTCCCTAGCAGTTAGGGTGGCTTCTTTAGCTTTTACCAGTTGCCAGGCTCAGGTCTTCCGCCCTGAGGAATCGCACACCTTGCAGACAGATGTGGGTATGTAAGAACCAGAACGACTCTCCCTCCCTCG
>NW_009601925.1:30787-56721 GCF_000690535.1 Cariama cristata | reverse complement strand
TCCCTACACATCCTCACATCCCCGCGCACAAGTGTTTACAAGGGGAAGCCTTGTATGACTTTTTAACTTTGCCCCATTAGGACCGGTGTAGGAGCTATTGGTGCAGCACAGCAAAGAGTAATTTCACCAGGCGGTGATCTTGTGAACTGTGGAAATGAACCTTTCTGAGCAGCAGCCCACGCATTAATAATTCAATGGCTGTAGAACTGCAAGCGGCAAAGCGTATTTCACCTCGTGCTGTAACTTGTGAGCTCCTTTAGGATGCGGGTAAGTAGGCAAGAACAGGCAATAAATTGAACATTGCGCAACTGCTGTTTGGACTCCGTACGTTTTGGCAAGACGAGAAGTCTTTTAATGTGTATTAGTGGAGGTCGGGCACAAACCCTACGTCCATTCAATGACTCTCTCGGGTTAAATGGTAAAGTTTGCAAAGTATTTGAATGGACAAAAAGGCTCTACCCTATAAGCAATGCCCATTTCAGAGCAACACTCTTTATCTTTTTAAACATTTAGAGTACAGATCTAGTTTACAGTAGGGGTTTTCTACTTCCTCTCCTGCTGTCTTAAGTGAATGTTTACTCTGATGTAAGTAGTGATAGATATGGGAGCTTTAGCAAAGAAACACAAGAGCAATACCAGCAGTTGCTGGTGTACTTGAGACAAATGGATTCAGCGCAGCTATGCAACTCTTCTCGGGTATTTTCTGTTATAACAATACTGCAAGGAACAATAGGAATGGCAGATTGACAGCATTGGAAAAACAGGAAAAGCAATACGGTTCTTCCTGGTTTAACATTACACAAAGGACTGATTTTTTTTTTCCAGCAGTGATATTTTAATACATAAAATACTTTTAATAAAGATAAGATAAATTTAATACATTGAAATATGTATTACTCATTGTAGCAGTGGTATGTTAACCGAATAAGATCTTTTTTTCCTGAGAAAATACGAAAAGGTGCATTTCCATGCAAAGTTTAGCTAGAACTATAGCTGGAATAATGCTCTGAGTTAATGATTTTTTCAGTATGCGTATCCCCAGTCCAAACCAGCAACATGATTTTGTATTTTGCCCTATTATAGGAAAAGATAACTGTAAGAGAGCAAACATAGAAACATCTAAGGACTTGACTCTCACTCCTGCTCAAAAATTTTTATACTGCTCCAGCATTAAAGTGAGAATTAGCTTGATGGTCTTCAAGGTCTGAAGAAACAAAATTGTCTGTGATTTAGGTTAAAAATGATGATAATTATTCTAAGGTAGACTCTGGTTTAAGGGAGTCCAGTTGTGGTATTCTTATCCAAACTTCTTTAGCATTCTGTAGTTGGGGCTTGCCTCTATTAAAAGCTTTACTCATATAGTCAGCTGTGACACTGTTATGTTAATTGCTGAATAAAAGTTTGAAAGCTAATGCAGCTGACTTTGATCAGTTTATTGATTCAAAACTATACAAAAGTAACCAACTAATATTACAATAGACCTGACTGGATTAACAATTTATTGAAGCATGCTGCTGCCATTTGCAATAGAGCAAATCTAACCTGCAAAATTAGTTATGTATTTTTATACTTTATTCATCAGTTACAGAGCATTTATGGTAATTATTTACGCCTTTTTGTTTTAAAAGCAAGAGAAGATTAGCAAAATGTCGGTTACCAGGATCAGTTTTATAATATTTCATCTGGAATTCTTAAGATAGGAAATACGATACATACACAACATATAAATCCTCTATGGACTAAAACCAGTACTTGTCCTGTGCTCTCAGTAAAGAAGTAAAAACGAGACTTAGTTTATGAACTGTTAGGTTAGTAGACTAAACTAAAGGTTAGGGGAATTTCGAATAAATCCCAAACACAATGAAAGTACCAGGGAAGTTTACTTCAAAACTTGAAAAGGTTGTTACAAATTACATTTTAAATAAAGCAGTAAGTAATTAAGATTAGGAATGAAATCCTCCAGTTAAAAGCACAGGCCAACAATACAAAACATAACAGTAAGAGAGAACATTCAAAGTCCAGAAATTCAGGTGAAAGTACATTTTTTTTTAACAATCCCCGTTTACCTTTCTGAAGATATCATCTCTGGTAAAATAAGTATGGCAATTATTGATGAGGCAGCAGTATGTCTGATGAGCAGAATCGCTGCTTCTAGCTAACAGAACAGTATTTCATCCAAATAAAATGTTGCAACATTTGGGGTAAGAAGTTTGGCTTCATGGAGTATGCTTGTAGAGTCTGCAAACCACTTGCTCTAGTTTTAAGGATGTGTGAGTAGCATGAGAAAATGTTTAGTGCTCAGAATTAAAATTGGCTCCAGAGAGTTACTGGCTTCTTATGTCGTTGTTCAGAAACTTGTTTTAAGGCCCTTTTCTTTCTTGTAGGTTCCTCTGATTAGCGGTCACTCCCACTGAAGACAGGAGTAGACGTAACTCACAACCACCAAGAGGACACTCACAGGTCCTTTTTTCTTTTTATTGTGAAGAACATTAGATGACTCTTTTAATAATAATAATAATAATAAAAGAAAGGTAGAGCCTTTTTTATAGGTTGAAACACAAAAAAGGTGTTAGAACATTTGGATGTTTCATGGATTGGCAACCTACTAGAACCAGATTATATTATCCAAATGACATAAAAAAAAATCCTACAAAAGGATGTAAGGTTTAGCTGCTTACTTGCAACTATGGAAAGCTGCAAACGTCCTGTTTAACCACTGCCTAATGTGGGAGGCAGGGTAAAAATGAGAGGAGACCCTGCTTTTGGAGTTTTATGTTCTGTTTCTCTGTGGACCTGGGAGCATCTTAGTCTCAATAGCACTGAACAGCTTGGAGCCTAATTCCTAGCCAAACCCCTCTGTGATTCACAAGATTCATTCCTGAGGGGCTTCGTCAGCTAAATGTTCCCAAACCATCCATAAGGGATCAATATGTAGTGTGTGCTCCCCCCCCAACACTAAAAAATATTGCAATGGCGATGCCTCTTGCTCTTTTCTTCTAGAAGGCATCTACATTGTCTTATTAATGAGCCCCACATGGTTCCCTCAGGGGAAGGTTCTCTGGCTTTCTGTTGTGGCCTTGACCCATGTGTATTACGAGAGGGGTGCTGGGAACTCGGCGGAGGTGGGAACCTCAGATCTGGCCTTGCAGCACCCTCCCGCACGCAGCTTCATGCTCTCTCGGGAAATCCCCCTCTCCTCCAGATTTCCCATTTGAGAGAAGAGAAATCTGGGCTCACCACTGAGCACACACAGGAACCCCCACACTGTCAGGTCTTCTGAAAAACTCAGCTGCTCAGGTAGTCTCCCTGCCTGAAGAGCTGGTCTGTATGGTGTATACCTTCCAAATCTGTCTACTGCATCGTGTATCTGGACGACATGAGCTTATCACAACTGTATTACGTGAGCTAATTGCAACTTAATGACAACTACATGCCTTGACCACTTACTGTACAGAGTCCTGCTCACTGTTTGATTGCCCCCTGCCCCAGCAAAACTGTTTTCGGCAGGTCCCAGCATCTCCTGTCTCCAATGTGTGAAAACAGAGATAATGTTTATTTGCATGTGTTTTTTTTAAAACAAAACAAAACAAAACAAGAAAAACGTGTTTGCTGCAAGAACCTATTTCAGCTTGCCCATTTCCCCATCCCACGCTCTGCAATTTTAACGCAGACATGAGGCAGATGGGAAAACTACCTTGATATCAGAGATGTGTCGGGCTCACGTAGTTCAGTCTGGAATTGCGCACCTTGAACCAGTTCAGGGCAGTGGGGCTTGTTCTAGCAAGCCATCACTGTTTCTTAGGGATAGGAACACGACAGTAAACTCATCATTCTGCCTTTCCCTGGTGACGTACTCACTTTGGTGGCGCCCACCATGCTAAAGTATTTGTTGCTTTTGTTATTTTCTCCCACTTGTGGCTTTTGCACATAGCATAGCTCACTGGGGTCCAGACTGAGGAAGGATGAGGCTGTCGGGGCAGCATCGGAAAAAGGACTCCTCAGGGAACCTGGAAAGGTGCAAATCCTCGCTGGGGACATTGTATATTGCATATGGCATTGTCATATCCAGGACTTCACTAAGGTGCTATGCAGGTTTCAGGGGTAATCATTTGGATTTGGACTGGTGCTTGAAGGTGTTTTCTGGTATTTTCCTTCTGCCTGAAGCACGTGCGAATGATTTAGCTGGTTACTCTTTTGTATTTGGGGCAGATGTTTGTCTTAGAAAAGACCTTCTGAGACAGCCTGAGACCATTTACAAAGCCAGCTCTTAGGTGAACTCATCCTGAGATGAGCAACGAGACTGGTGGGCAAAAGTGGTTATAAAAAGATCCATGACAAGATCTGGGTGAATGTTTTTTTTCTCTATGTTTTTCCCACTAGAGGGTGAGTTGTTCTGTGTCAAACGGAGGTGTCTGAGCAGAGCCTCCCGCAGCCAGGCTGAAAGGACAGAGTGGATTGTGTACTTCTTGGAGATTCATTGCTGGGTCAGGCCAAAACTGTTGGTAAGGAGATATAGTTAACTGGGGAACCATCACCTGAGGTGCTCATCTCTGTGCAATCTTCTTTGCTTGTCTCTGAGCCCTAACAGTGTGGAGCTGGTTGCTGTTTCGGTGCGTGTTTTCAAGCAGATCAGGAGTGATTATTCTTCTTTTCCAACACCATCTGTAGCTGCTGGAGGATTGTAGCACATTTACATCACAGGAATTTTACCTGTTCTTTTCCTGTGTCATTTGTGGGTGAGAATAACAAGGTGCTTTACCTAGGACAATGATAATATGCTCGTCAAAGATAAAGGGTGTCATCGTGTCTTGTCCCCTGCTCAGTGTTAGTAGAAACAAGCCCTGGTTGTCAAATCCCTCCTGTCTTGTGGTTAGTGGTTAGGACAAGTTGCTGGAGGAGACCTTGCTCTAATAAATACCTGAAGACACTCTGATTTGATTTTCAAAGCTCTACAGTAGGCTTATTAATATAAATTATTCACTCACTGAGAGGCAAAGTGATCACATATATATGAAACTGGCTGAACACTGCTCTCTATCCTGACACCGGCAGAGACTCCAGAAGCAAGCTCTTGGTTCAGGTACACTCTTTTGATAGGTATGGCATCGAAGTTGTGCCTTCATGCAGATAATGTCAGGACTCAGGTGACAGAAGACACCGAATAGCAGCGATGTTGTACTCACAGCTATCACACTTGGGAGACCAAGAATATGTTACCAGCTTTGTGTAACTACTTCTATGAGTAGAATGTTCAAAGCTATTGCCTTTTATTTATAAATGATCTAGAAAAAAGGCACAACTAGAGAAGTGGCAAATACCAGAAACTGAATTGGACTAGTAGTATTTAGACTAATCAAGATTTGATAAGAATGGTAAAAAGTACAGTACCAGTTTAACTGCTCCTAAATGCTGAGATGAAACAGTCTGAATGAATTCTGCCAATTTTAAATTCAGTGCTGGCTTTAAGGAAAGTAAACCTCGGCATCACCGAGTTTGCCTCAATGACACTCTCGTCTCAGTCTGCTGCTACAGTAAAACCAGTGAAGAAAATGTTGCAAAAAAGAGGGGAAAAAAAATCTCAATGTTACTCTAGTGCCAATAATAACAACTGGCAGTATGCCCTCATTTGTGTTCCATATGAGATCCTGTTAAAAATACTTCTGAGATATATAAAATATTTTTGATGCATATATCAGAAATTTTGCAGCTGGGAAAATAAAATTATTGAAGGAATGGTGAGACTTTGAAGAAGCTGGCAAACACAAGAATGAGAAAGTAAAACAACAGAAGTTAACATGCTTCTGATTATGAGAGAGGGGGTTACTTGAAAGTTGAAAAATTTAAAAAGAAAAGAAAAACATTATACAATGTATAATGTCTTCCTGGAATTTATTGCTACAAAATACTGTTGCTTGCAAAATCCCACTATGTTTTTAAAAAGTTTCTATTTGCTTGGATGATAAGAAATAGAATTAAACAAAAGAGGCTAAGATAAAGTGCGAGGTTTCTGCACCAGAATGACAGTCAATTACTTCCTAAAAAGTTAAGAGGTATTTTCTCCCATTATTAACCCTTTTTTGCACACTTCAGAGGATCTTGTGCCCTTTGGTGGAATATCTGGCACTGGCTGCAGTTGGATGAGTGTGGACCTCTCACTTAACCCAGTCAAAATTTCTACATTTCTGTATGAGGTTTATACTCCTAACAGTGCTGCCCAACAGGTTATCGTAAAACCTTGATGCATTTTGAGGAGTCTCCATGCATGCCTGATTTGTGGCTAACTTCTTATGGAGAATAAAAAACATGCAGCCTAGAAAAACAAAGCAGGAGGATAAATGGCATAGACTGCAGTGGCTGTTCTCTCCCCTACTAATGAGGGCTGAGATCAAAAGCAGAAAAATAACTTGCTTTATGTGGGAACCCTGTGACTGAGCGGAGATCTGTGTTCCCCTCTGCAGCCCTGTCCTGGGTAGGTTTAGCCTGGTCTGCAGGTAGCTCTGGCTTGGCCTTTTAATGCAACATAATCGATGGCTAACTAATCTGGATTACTTCAGCCTTTTCGGTTTTTATTACTATTCCTCATGGTTTTTATTTTGATTTTCAGTAGTTCTGAGTAATCTAAATAAGAAGTTTTTCTAATCCTCTCTGACTGATCATGCTTCTTCTCTGGCATTCAGCACATTTTTGACAGGACATCCTTCTTGTTCCAAATCTGAATTTACATTTTAGGGTTTTATTTGGTAATGTAGTCAGGAAATCAACCACAGCAAAATGCCCACTTTGATAAACAAAGTTCCCATAAGAGATGCTTTCTCATTGTAGTCAACTTAATCTCAGTAAAATGTGAAAATCAAACATTACTCAAGTTTTTAATGAATATTGCAGTGAAATGTCTGAAAATAGATTTGCACAGTCGCTCACAAGTTGAAATCTACTGCAAGTTAAGAGTTTGTTTTGTCTTGTGTTACAATGTAGAGGTTGAGATTTTGGGAACTGGAAATTCCAACAGAAGAAAAGAAACTATTTTTTTGTGAAATAAAGTAAAAAGGCATGGAAAAAGGTGCTTTTTCATTACCGTTCCACTTTTATGTTGACCTGTTGGCAGGCATAATATTATGCTGAATCACATGACAATTTTAAGAGCAAGATGAGAAATTTTCCTTAGGAGAAAAAAAGAAGTTAACAAAATCAGTAAGAAACATCGGCAATTGAAGTTTTCAGAGTATGCTCTGTCAGCTCCCTTACTTTCTACCCTATCTGTAATTTGGCTCAGCCGTCAGGACGGGGTGTGCTTGAAGAGCAGAAAAGTGCCAGCAAGGCTCAGGGAGAAAGCTCTGCAAATTGCTAGCTCACCTCTGAGCGCTGGTGGGGATTACGGGATCAAAAGTCATTACAGTGCACGCTTTGTTTGCTGTGGTATGGATGAAAACTAAGTTTACAGTGCAGATCGCTTCGTGGTTGGATTTTCGCACACAGTCGAACAGGCTTGTTCATATTTCTGAGTGACATTTTCAGGGAGGTTGGATGTGTTTGGAAGTAGCTCCGTATTTGTGGGTTTGTAAGTTTAGATCTTCACCAATACACTAGTGAATACAGGGAATTTAATCATAACTGCCTTTCCCTCAGCAGAAACTAGGCAAAAATGTAAACATTTCCATTTCCAGTGGCTGTGCAGGACTTTAGAGTTTGATGTATTTTACTGGAAAAATTTCTGCTGAGAGTAATTCTCAAAATCACTCAGTGCTGTGCTGACTATGCATATCCTTGAATTAGTGGTAGAAAAGGCAGACCAATCTATAATACTTTGAAAGTTTGTTCCAAGAGTTCACTAGGTGTTAAACACTGATGAGTACTCCAAGCTGCACTAAGAATTTTCTCCCCAATTCCAAATTAAGCCACATGCATGACTTAATGGTACCTTCAAAGCAGTCGTTAGGGATGAGGGGAGCGAAGATATTTATAGCTGTTCAAATGATGAACGCACATACTGAAATAATGGAAATAAGTTCCATAAAAAAAAGTTAGCATCAGGAAGAAAATACATATGGACAAAAGAATACAAACTAATGTGAAGTGCTCAAAAGCAGATCTGTGTCAACTGTGAGTTTTTCTGATCCTTACAGCAACAGTGAAACCTTCCTGACTTTGACTCTTGATGAAATATCAACCTGTAAAACCTCTGTGAACTGATTAGAAAAAGAGAAATCAAATACAATCAGTGTAATTAATTTAATCCTTTAAAAATAGCTTGGTACTTCAACATGAGAGGGATTTTCATGTGAAAAGTTAAGCTTTTATTGTGATAATATTTGTAAAAAGAAACTTCTAGGCAACGCTGAATCCATCTCTTTTGCAAGCTAGCTTCTTCAAACAAATTGCCCTTCTGACCAGAGTAGTTTGATTAATGTTTTTTAATCCCTCAAAATGTTATGTTGTCATAACATTCCTGACCAGGTGACACAGAAGCATTCAGACAGAGAATGACTTGGGGCCAAGCTCCTTAACTTTGCTAGTCATTCTAGCATGAGATCCATGAGCATCCAGAGGTATTGGCACAGCTCGGTGTCCCAGGTCAGTAGGTGTGCGTCCCAGGGAGAATGCAATGGCTGTTAGAACCAGGTAGCCTAGAGGATAGCCTTTCATTTTCTGCTATGAAGCGCAGCTCTGGTGGAGATAGAAATTTAGCTGATAGAGTCAAATTTTTGGGGAAAAAAAAGGAAGTCCTTTGGTTTTTAATTCACATTCCCCCCCTCCACTTTTTACATCATTTTGATGTTTATCAGTCTTTCTACAGTTGAGGTGCCCAAGAAGTAGGAAAAGTAGTGTGATCAGACCAAGGGGATTTAGAGCACAAAGACTACTAGTTTATAAGGCAGATGCATAATTAATAAATACCTCCAGGCCATAATTCAGACCTCAGAGACTTTGAATATTTTTTCACCCTTTCTTAATTGACCCCAGAAGAAAGTTAAGAGTATATGTGCCTAGTCTGAACATAACAGTTCAAATGAACTAAAACTGAGCAGGACAAACATCGATCCAAACACCCAGAATGTGAAGTAGAGAAGCCTTTGAAAGAAGTGTGCTCTGTAACTGTAGGTGTGTCTTAACTGAGCTGTGAAACAATTTTTCTTTGTTTTCTGTACTCTGCATGCCGTGTGTGGGGTTTGTTGTTGTTCCCTGTACGCTGACTGCTGCCTCAAGGTAGCATAGTCTAAAAAATCAAAGCAATCAAATAGCATTCTTTTGGATACCTGAAAGTTAAAACTTCTTGATTCATTGGAAACAGCTTAATATGTTTCTGTTTGGGAATATCTCTGAGTAAATTCTTTTGGTTTTGGACTACCACTGCAGACTATGTTATTTGCACATAAGATGGCTCTGGGCCTCTTCCTTCAGTTCTATGCCACGACTGGTTTAAACCAGGGGGTTACTTGAACAAGGACTTACTGCTGAGCCCTGAGGTTTAATTAGTAGGACCTGAGTTCCTAGGCCACCCAGACCTCTCTTAGAAAAGACCTCTCTTTGTCTTTAGTTATGGGAGAGAAGTAATCCTCTTCTATCCACACGATATTTTTTTTCTAAAGAGACAAGCCCATATAAGGCACACATCAGTCATGGCCTAAGGCTGGAGAGGAAGCTAATTCTGTCCTTTTTTGCTAAGGGAAGGAGCTACTGAAGAGCTGTCCCAGAGAAACAAGGGAAGAAATAATCAATCAAACACATTGCGTGTGAACACCTTCAAGATAATAACCTGTTGAGTAACAACCAACGTAAGTTGTCAAACTAGCCCAGTATTTCCTCACACCAGAGTCCTCTGATGTAGAAGAGAGGGTTCCTCTGGTTTTGTGTTTTTTCACGAAGATGGATCTCCACCTGGCTGTCAGTTGTGCAGAAAAGAACCTAGGAACTAGAAGGGACCCCAAACCAAGCATGTATTCTCAGTGTTAAACTTCTGCCAAAAATACTTTTAAAAAAGCAAACACTGTATCAGGATGTATAAACATGAATATTATATGTAAACCAGCTGGTCTGCTGAATACTGGCCTCCGCTGGAGCATTACTGCATCCAATTAGAGGCACCATATTTCCAGAAGTTTGTGGACCAAAAGAAAGGGAGGGCAAAGCAGAGCAAAAAGATTGATCAGAAACCTAGAAAATGTGGTTTTAAAGAAAAAATTGGGATGGTGGAGTACAAGGGACAGAAAACTGGGGGGCAGATGTAAGTCTTCAGATATGTAAAAGACTGCTGCAAACGTGAGATTTACGAAATGTTCTCCAGGCATTATTTAGGACATTGATCCATTGATTTTTAGGGTGAGAAACAGCATGCTAAAATGCAGCCAGGAAGAGTTAGGTTAGACATGAGAAAAGATTTTCTATCAGTAAGGATAATTACATGGGGGAAGAGATTTCTGAGGGGAACTAAGGAGTCTCAATTGCTGGAAGTTTTTAAGAAAACATTAGACAAACATCTGCCAGGAATGGTTTAGGTATCGTTGATTCCGCCTTTAGACTAGTTGACCTCCCTACCAACTCTGTGATCATGACTGTTTATCCTGAGTGATTTGTAAGATACTGGTTTAAAGGTGATAAGGTCAAATGTGGTGGATATATTGATTTCCCACTGTCACTGGCTAAGCTGGGTGCTGGTTGGGGAAATGATGAGCTAAATTTACCAGCAGTCAGAGAAAACAGTGGAAGAGGGCAGAGTCTGAGATGAGTACTAGGGGTAATTTCCTTTTCCTCTCTTGACCTCCAGTTTGAACTTAGCTGATGGACTTGCCATCTGTACCTGTTTCTTAAAGGAGCACACTTTCACCCATGTGCCGTAAGAAATGGCATTTCCAAGTTCAGAAGTGATCACTTCAAGTGGAAAAAAAGTAGGGTAAAAGAGCATTTGACAAGTAAGAATGTAGTAGGGAAATAACTGTTACATCCAAATTTCAGTAAGACGGAACAGAGAGACAGAAAGTGGTAGTTCACTATCAAAGCAATTTAAGTTACAACAAAAGGTCATTTGAACCTTGGTGGAAGTGGGAACAAGCTGAATTTGGGGTTTGCAGCCAAAAAGATGAAGCGGGCAACTTCCTATCCAAATTATGAGACATTGTACCATATGGCCAAGCTGTATTTTTAAACTGCCCTCATTGCCCAAATATAAGAACCCTCCGGTAATGCATTAAGCGGGGTGATTTATATCTGCCAGAGGGGTTTGTTCTTTTGATCATTCCTTTTCCTGAGGGGCACTGTATTGTTCTGGTTTAGGAGTTTTTTAAATGGTATGACTGATTAAAAAAATGTTCCCCCACACATGACTTTGATATTCATGTTTCGTTCCCAGGAAATCTTTAGGATTTATCAGTCCAGCCATGTGAAGCTATTGAATTTTCACTTGGATAGTTTTGTTATTTTATTTTGAATGATTCTGCAACTACACAGTGTCTACCTTAACTCCAAAAAAATCACAATTTTTGGGTAAGAAATGTGGAGATTCCTATTTTTAATTACTTCCTGAGCATCAGCACTTACTAACATAGTATCTAAATGTGGGAAAAAATCTAAGAAAGGTAGGAGAATAGTTTTGCTTTTGTTAGGAACATTTTTTTTAAAATATATAAAAGCTAGTGCATTTTTCCCCACTCATCTGTTAAAGAAAAAATGCTCATGGGTTGTCTCTTTACATGGTAGACGAACAGTTTCTATGAGCTATGCAAGCTGGCATCAGCTGAAATCTTTTAATATGTGATCAGAGAAGTAGAATCATTTCTGGACTTCAAGTCCAGTCTGGTTTAATCTAGTCCTTGCTAGATGAAGGACTTCGAAATTGGGTCCAAACAGTCTTTCAAAAATGTGGATTGCTACTGACTTCACAAGCAGTTAATCTCTTGCCTAATAACAACCAAAGATTGGGTTCATTTAATTACTGTTCACAGCAACAATTCCAGGAGATCTTTCATATCATGTCTAAATATTATGTACCAGGCATTATGGAAAGTAAAATTTTGGCATATTTCTATCAATGATCATGTGATTAATAATTTCTGGTAGATCTTATGTCCATCCCAAGACATTTAGAAATACTGCTTTTCACCCATCATTGAAACTTTACTTTTGTCAAAAGCAAATTTTCTGAATTAGCTGCCTTTGCCTTATTTCCCTTTACTTCATACACACACCACACATCGTCTAAGGGCCTTTTATTCGTCTTCAGGTTTTCAGAATTCATATGCTTGGATTCTGATGCTCCTGCTGGTTTAAAGAAGAAACGCAACACTAATAAATTATAATAAATTGTCAGTCTCAACGGGTCTGTGACCTTCAATCAGTAGGGGGTTATGTGCAACACTTCATTTCCCCTTCTTTTAGCTCTGGCTGTTTCCCTTGCTGTTAGGCAGTGTCCTTGATTTATGGGTGGGCCACCAGCAGGATATCTCACCTGCAAAAATAGTTCACACTGTGTTGTTTATTGTACTAAGTAGGCTTCATGCTGGCTGAGGGTTTTTACAAGGGAAAGGAGCTGCTGTCAGTCTTTCCATCATTTGAGTAAACCTGGCTCCAAAGTTCTCTCAAATTTCTGCATGAAGTCTAGGAGCAAAAAGCCAGAGTGAGCTATTGGCCCTTCTTCGGTGCATCAGTCTCTTTTGGCTTTTTTTGACTAGAAGGTGAACAGAAGACAAGAACAAAATTAATGTAAAACATGAACAATTTTTTTAAAAAAATTCCATTCTTAATTTAGAGTAAATATTTAATGCTACCTGCATAATTTTAAATATCTGATTTTCCCCCATGTTAAACTATTACCTGCTGTGTGACACATTGCCATTTCTTGTGATTCAAACAAAAAGTTTTGATTTGCTGAAGGAAAAAACCCAACCCTTAATTGTCCCAGTGCTGTAATTTTAATACAAATACAGGACAGAAACATTAGTTACATATTTAGCTTCCAAAACATGAACTAAGAGGCAAGAAATACAACTAGTAAGTTGGTAGAGTTACCTGTATGTTACTTTTTTTCTGTCTTCATATTTATGAGATTTTCTAAGAGAATGTCCTATTTTTCACCAAGGCAACATTAAAGTACAGGAGGAAAGTAGATACACTGGGAAAATCTACTGATTTTGCATATATTTACATTGCCAAGTTCTACAGTAGGACTTCATATAAAGACTGCCCACCGTGTCACTCCAAAATTGGTAAAAAGTTCCAGAGATTGTAAACAATTTTGGAGGGATGCTTGCTATTGATGGCAAATAAATCATCATATATAGTCCAGGACGTGGTGTCATGATGGCCCATTTTGTTGCTGTTCACTGTTTATTCATTTTCTTTACAAGTCTCCAGGTGTTTCCAGTCTCTTTGATAAATCTTGCAGTTACATTTCTGGTGCTATGATTGGTTTCATGTAGTCGAATCAAAAATTATTGGAGACACTTTTTAAAAATTTTATTTGTATGGGCATTTTAGGGTTTTGAGAGTGTAATTATGGTTCAAACAAACAAGTGGCACAACAGAAAGAAAATAATTTCTTCCCAGCCCATCAAAAAAGTTAACTGTGTTGTGGAGCATCCTAAGAAGACATTGTACATGAAATCATGCTGCTTATCTCATTAAACTAGGACGAACTGGCATATTAGCAAACATGCTGTGATGCAACCAGACAACATTTCTGAAGGTAAAAACACAGGTTAGAACTGCAAACCCTAAAGATGAACAGGTTAGGATTACATACGTATGCTGTAGGCACTCTGAAGGAAATAAGTAATGATATTCTGCTTTACTAGTTCATAATGTTATTGTATACCTCCTGATTGTCCTTCGTTTGCTAAAACACATACAATGTCTTTCATCTCAAGATTTTTTTTGTGGTTCTTTGGAAAAAGATCTAGTCACAAGGAGAATGAACACATCTATCTATCTATCCATCTATCTATCTATCCATCTATCTATCATCTCCCTACCTACCTACCACACAACTTCGCTGAGGAGAAAAGAGTCTTGCCTACTTAAAAACTGTCATATTTACTACTTTATACAAAAATACTGTATTAATGAAAGAATACATTTATTTAAATACCACTTTAAAATCTACATTTTTTCAGAAAAAATGAAGTAAAAAGTACTACCTCCTATTTCTTTGTCCAATTATTTGTTTTCACATGCATATGTTTTTGATATGCTGAATTATAATGCCATTTTTAGAGATCCAAGAAATGAAGTACGATATTTCCATAAAGTGATTAGTCTTTTCAGTTCCCCAGTGTCAAATGTGTGAAATTTTATCATTTATTCTGGAAAAGAAAGAATGCAGCCAGAAATGTGCTTATAGATTATTACAGAATGGTAGTTTTCAAACATTTTTCATCTGGAGACACCCTGAGGAAATGATGTGGCTGAGTTCACCTTTTTTCAACGTGAAAAATGAAGTTGACTAATGTTAGTCAGTCTTCTTTTTAATTTCTTTTTTTCACATCTCTTAAAAGTAGTCAATAAACCACAGGGACAGTCAGGTCACTTCTTTGGAAATATTTATTAGCCTAAATAGAAATTGTCCACTTGACAAATTATTAAGATACAGTTGTCTCTGTTCCAAAACAAGCTTAAATAATAGTAACTTATAAATAAAATTCTGGTAGTTTAGGTCCCTGCACTAACGCAAAGACAAGTAGCAACTGTCTGTAATACATTTTGTTGAATGCAAATTAAACATAAAGTGAAATAAATCTTTAAGGCTATGCTTTCTGGGTTAGCCTGGGTGCATAAACATGTCGTGTGTTGCATAGACTTCAGTTTCAAGAGACGTGACTCAAAATCAGGGCTCATTGTTTGTCAACAAGTGACAATACATTTGCTGACCTGATCTTGAATGCCAAGGGATTTTCCACTTCACAGAATCTCCTTGCAGCTTGGGCTGCTCTGCTCGGCCTAGGAGACATTGGCAAAGACACGCTGGGAGCTCCCATGTTGCCTGCACGCGTTGCGCCTGGCTCTGCCATGTAATGGCTACAGCCACGCTGTTCTCATTTTTCGAAGTTGTTGATTTGGATATACACAGTCAAAATATCCAAAGAATTTGATAGTCCTTAGAACAAGCGGACTTTACTTGCCAAGATTAAGCATGATTTATGGTAATGTGTTTTAGAACTTTGACTCCTTCCACATTGTGTTAGACTCTTCAGCAGGTCTGTGTGATGTATGTGTTGAACAATAGGTATGGTTTAAACAACACCTTCGTTTCAAAGTCTGATGCATCTGCACATCGCTGTTCATGACTAAAAGGAATAAACAAAACAGGGTCTGTTTGGATATTCACGGAGTTGACAAAGTCATTTTCTCTTGAATGACATTGGAGGCTGGTATTTGATTCCTTGAACACCGCCGTCTTGTGACCTATCTTGCAGAGATGTCAGTCATCTTCTGCCACTCATCCTCTCAGATCCAAATAATCCATGTAGACCTGATCGTGTAAAGTGATCTTCCTTGTCCCTTCCATTGAGGAGACCGTGCGTGTCTTAGAAACTTTCTAAAGGTTTCCATAGGATCAAGTCCAACCTTTTTGTATCCCTCTTCAGAGCCACTTAACCAATGCGGGTTTTAGGTATCTGTCCACCAGTCTTCCTAATATTGAAGATCAATTTATCCACTTCTGCTCTTGATCATCTCCACAGCTAATATCATGGCTTTAGTCACACAAGTTTTCCTCCATAAATAAATCTGCAAAGCTGTTAACCTGCTTTCATCCAAATCCCTTTCTGATGATCTCTGCTGGATGCTACAAGTAATCAGGCAGGGATGACAGACAGGCAGAATTGCAGTTGCAGATTGTTCATTTCCTTTTGAAAACAAATACCCTGATAGGTCCTCTTCCTCTCTTTCCTTGAACCCCTAGGTTTTCCTGACATCAAGTAAAATGGGCTCACAATGCCTATTTTGAATTTGAGTTGTATGATATAAAAAAAAAAAAATCCCCTTAATCAACTGTATAAATAAAATTGTTATGATTTGTTTTGTCTGCTGACTTCTTATATTTCAGTTCTTATACTTGTTGTTCACTGCTAAAATGCAAGATGTTTTCATCCCAGTGACAGTTATCTATCCTTGTCCGACACCTGTTCACAGGTACAAGGAAAAATAATAATATGGCATTGCCATAACCAAACTTGCCACCAAGATCCCTATGCTTGGCTTATTCTGAATGTCAGTGAGAGCAAGTGTCTGCTGTGTAACTCCAAGGGACATTCGTGATATGAAGAGAAGGAACACTAAGCAATCTGGTTAGTAATTAACACTTCACTTTCATCACCTCTGAAACTCAGTGGTTTTAATTCTTTGGAAATTTGACTGAAATTGGTTTCCTTTATGTTTGTAATTTGTGCTGAATAGTCAGCTTTGTAAGAATGCTGAGTGGATTTTTACTATTATTATTGTTAAAGATATTTGTCACTTTTGAGCTATGTATTCCAAAGTGTTTTGGAAAGGAAGTTAATATCATTACCTCTATTGAAAAGCATTTTCTTTTGGCTGTCTTTCCTCCAGCTCCCCTGAAGAATATTTGGCTATTAATATTTAATATTTTACATAATATTTTACTTATTTTCCTCTTGGCACTGAAACAACAGAGTCAAGTAGGAAATCTGGAATATGTTTCACATTTTTCCCTTCTGTCTGTGATCAGTAAGCTGCAAGAGATGAAAGGGATTGCGACTTGAATGCTTCCTTTCTGTATTTTTTTTGAACCCTGAAAATAATCTTGTATTCTTTTTCATTCATTCATTCCTCTGCTGTCAGCGTAAATAAAACTGATTGGAAAAAAAAGCAATTGTCTTCCAAAAAATTGATCACTGTTTTAGTGATTTTAAAAAAATTGACACTGATTCATAGAAAAAAGCAAGATGAATATTTTCATAAAAATGTAGTACGTATGATATTTTTGACAGTGTATAAATGCGAGTTGAATATCCTACGTGCCATAATATTACATGTGTATCTCAGGAGAGCAGTGTGCAGAGCCAGACTTTGTTTCTTCTTGAATTTTTCTTGAATTCTTCTCTCCTGTATTCAGATTTTATATATTACTGTGGCCAATTAAGTAAATCAACATAAAGTACACACACTGACTGCATATGTTAATGTCTATCTTAAAGTATGATCATCCTGTCCTCTTGTAACTATCAACAAAAAATAACACAGACTTGAAGAACTATAATTTAAGTTTCATGTTGCATAGTTGTAGCTATATGGCAAGTACCAAACTGTGATCAGACAGCTGTGTACATAAATCAGATAAATGACCAAATTTACAGAGACCTTATTAAATAAATATACAACATATATCATGAATTATATGGAAGTGGTTTGGAAATTATTTTTTTACTTCAAGATAATGCTTACTTCAGAAGCATAAAATACTCTGGAATTCAAATATATTACATACAAAAATTTCAAAATATGACCAAAGCCTGGAGAAGGAACACTAATTGCACAACACATTTAGAATAAACTAAATTAACTTCATTACCTTTTTAATTTTTCACAGCGTATGATATTAAATTTTCTTGGTGGTTTTTCTTTTCGCATTCCCTTTCCTTATTTGCCTATGAAATAAAACAGGAAAAGGCAATTCAAACAGTTTTCCCATTGTCTTAAGACTGAAACTGCAAGAACTCTATTATAATCCCTTCCCTTACTTTAGAATAAATGTATAATTTCCCTAAAATTGCTCAGAGAGAACACCGTGTGTGTCTGCAGCCTGCCTGGCAATGTGGCATCTCCAGCACAGCGCGGTGCAAAGGTCTGCATTGGTATTTGTCAGTCATTTCTTGGCGATTTATAACCGAGCTGAAGTCCGTCCTCCCCTCCTCCCCCATTCCCACTACTGCAGGAATTTGTGATGAATAGGATGGAAAATCCACAGTATGCGTATTAGTTAACAGGAGGCTGTGACTACAGTTTAAATCTGAACAGAAATCGAGAGGCCTCAGAGGAATTAAAGGGGTTTTAATTCATTTAAACTGAGCAGCCCTGGTTTAACTACTCTACGATTGTGAGCCTTTATCATCTAGGATATCCATTACACCCTGCTAAGCATGAGAAAATATACATATTTTTTTCTTTACAGTAAAATTATTAGCCTCCTTATTCACCTACATGTCAGGCTCTTCTGAGTTAAAAAGCCTACAACTACATAATTCAGCTGAGGTTTAAAAGCAGAAAATATCTATCAAGGAACCATGGAAAGTTGTTATGAAGGTACCGTGAAATATCCTGACTCTGTCTGACCAAAGAGCCCAAATTAAACATTACGTAGAGCGAGTCCTGTACGACTTGGGCTGAGTTCAGTCTCCTAGTGAGGGTTTCCCCTAAGCCAAAGACGTTTTCAGTGGAAGACTGGCTGGATGTCTGGACTGTGGAGCAGGTGCATTCGGTGGTGCAGAGTGCCCTCCTGGTTCCTCAGATGTTCGTCTCGAAGAAGGTGGTGGTTCACCTTATGGCTCCTTCCCAGGGAAGAGGGAGAGATGCTATCCTTCTAGGTCTCCCTCTCAGCAAGAGGAAAAATGTTGGGAGCAAAGGCCAGGATGTTCTCCTGACCCTCTGAGCCCATGTCAGGATATTGAAAGAGACAAAATACAGTTTGGTGAACCTACAACTAGACATATGTCTCTCATTATAGCTTATAAAATCTAATCTAGAACCAAGTTAATAAAATCCATGAACCAACATGACTTAAGGCTTAAAAGGTTTTCTAGGCATCATATGTGTTGTGACACACAAAATAAAGTTTTGCAGACAACAGGCACAAAACGCAAATGAGAAAACCAAAGACTAGCACCAACTACTCTTTAAAGGTCATGTTTTTTACAGCCCTGTGTGTGGATAATAGCCAGGTCATTTGCAGGCCTTTAACAGCCTGCTCTCAAATGCTTCAGTGCAGAACTGAAGCAACAACGATAAAGGGAAACCTTATGATGAAGTATGCAAAACTCAGAAAGTATAGTCCTGCATATATTTGGCTAAGTGAATTTTAAACCCTTTTCATGGTTTAAAGAAATAAATTTTTAAGGGTATTTCCAGGTTTTGGCAAGTCTGTTTGTTAGAGCCTTGCTTCTGGAGGATGAAGTCATTTGGTCTGTTATCACAACGGTAGTGTCACAGAGGACTGTTTCACTGCTTTCAGGAGCAAGATCTGACTACAAATATCAAACCAAATCAATACAAGCTGTTAGGATTCTGGGGTTCTGCATCAGTGATGGATGGCTCCTCACTGCTGGTATTCACAAGTGTATTTTTTCTTCAGGCTTCGCTGTTTTACTTCTATATTCCCAAATGCTATGAGGTATTTTATATCCTTTTGCAGCTTGCAGCAAGTCAAATAAATATCTTGAGTTGGAGGTTGACCGAGTTCCTTGATTATCCTACAGTGAGGAAAGGAGCTTTCAAGCTATCTAATCTATCTAGCTAATGTATGTCTAAAGTACTTCTAACATTTAGTATTTCTCTTGAACTGGCAGTTGACCAACTTCTTTAAACGTGACTTTGTACCAAAAAAAAAAACAAACCCAGAAAACTTATCTTCATTACGTCCAAGGAATTTAAATATTATTATTTGCTAAGTACTACAAAAGCCGAAGATCTATTAACAACCCTAGTGCCAGAGCAGCTGCTGCTGGACATACAGTACTAATGCACTTACGTCACTTCAGAGTACAGCTCTACCTCCACATTTCATCGTTGTGTTGAATGTGGGAAAGCTATCCATGCAAACTTTGCTGACAGCAAAATATAAGTCTACAGGAACGTGGAAAACCTCTTCCCACTGGGAACACAGGGATATGCTGTAGCAAATCTTCAAGTGCAGTTTCTTCACTACTGGTATTCGGCCCACAGCGTGTGCAAAGCAACACAATAACTCACGGGCAGTGTCTCCAACCCACTTTCTACTCGGTGCTGTTAGTTTCAGTCATCAGTGAATGCTCACTTAACCAAAAATACTGCGTATTTAATGCACGTCTGTCTCTACTCACCTGTCCTTAGAATTTATTCTGCCCAGGACAAGTCTGACACATGAAGAAGATGAAGAAAATTACAGTAAAGCAAAGACTTGTGAGTTAAATAGTATCTACAGCATTTTTGTAGCCCTGCATATGTAAATGTGCACAATAGTGTGTTTCCAAGCATTAGAAATAGGAAGATCAGTTAGGGCTATCTATCGCCATCCTTGAGAACATCTTCGTTTGTTTCTTCTATATGTAATATTTCATTATCAATGCAAGGAAGAGCATGCAGGCAAATTTATTAGCATACTTCTTAATAATCTGTCCCACTTTATTTCAGACATAATAATAGACTATATATTACGTGTTTGCACCTGACCTTTATCACTGATATTTATAGAAAAGATACATAATAATAGAGATCACATATAGGTCTGCTAGCATAGGTTTTCCTGAGAGCTTTACCTGTGTAAAAGGCATAGTATACAAACCTGCCTAAACCAACAAGATTTAAAAATAAGAGAAGAGGAAGTCCTTTAACCACTTGCTAGGAATGCAAAGGCAAGAAATAGTTATACAGTATCATCTGCTCAAAAACATATTATCAGTGTTACAGTTGGATGAAAGGTATAAAAATGTTTAAGAGTAGCAGGCAGTCTTTAAATGATTTAGCTTTGTTTGTTTTGTCTTGTTGAATACCATTGTAAATGATCCTGTCAAATCTGTGGAGAGGAATGTTTCTAAACCAGTTAACCGCTTACTCCAATCAATAGACTAGGTACTATCTGTTGTATTTCTGAAAACGGACATCATAAGAAAACTCTCAATTGCATGTGGACATTCTGTTGCAAGATAATCATCAAATTATGTGAATCCAACTGCAACTATTTGGACATTAGAAATGCAATAACAACTGTTTCATAGCAAAAGTTTGAAAGGGTCACAGTATTATGGGACTTCTGTGACTAATAATCACTCTTAGCTGGAGAGAAATTCCATTAAATCAGTGGTAAAATCATTGTAATAGAAAACATACATTTTCATTTGAATCAGTGTGAACATGATTAGGAGGCTCAAGTCAGTATTAGTTTATACTTACTTGCATGTCAAATCAGAGCATTACATAATTACTTTCTTATGCTCTTTTGTACATGTTTGCCTACACAGACAGTAAATTCACTCTGCCTTCTCCTGTAATAAATTCAACCTTGTTGTATTAAGTTCTCTGGGTAACAAAAATAAGTTAGATTTAGATCTGTTCCCTCTACAAAGCAAGATAAAAATTCCTAAAAATGCTGTCTTCTTGAAAACCAGGCACTGGAAGTTTCTATCAGAATTTTTAAGTGAAGTTGCTTATTTGTGTTATAATTTTTACCGAAAAGTTTCGTTTTTATAGAAATGTTTCTTTTCCACTGAAAAAATAAATTACAGAATCATAGAATCACAGAAGGGCTGAGGTTGGAAGGTACTTTTGGTGATCTCAAGTCCAAGCCCCCTGTTCAAAGCAAGGTGAATTACAGCAGGTTGCCTCAAGCTATGTCCAGTTACATTTTGAATATCTCCAAGGGAGACTCCACAACCTCTCTGGACAACCTGGGCCAGTGCTTGGTCACCTTCACTGTAGAAAATCTTATTAATGTTTATGTCGAATTTCAGTTTGTGCTCATTGCACCTTCCCCTGTCACTGGGCTACACTGGGAAGAGTCTGTCTCTCTCTTTCTCATCTTCCGCTTCCAGTCAGGTATTTGCACACATTGATCAGATCCCCCTGAGCTTTCTGCTCTTCAAATTGAACACTCTCATCTCTCTCAGCCTCTTCTCATATGACGTATGTTCCATCTCTTCATCATCTTTGTTGAACTCCAGTAAGTTCATGGCTGTCTTGTATTGAGGATCCCAGAACTAGATCCCCAGGTCCTCTGCAGTTGATCAGCCACCAGTGTTTACTAGAGGACTATGAGAAATGAAATGTTTTCTTTGAATATTCAACCTGTAGCAGATTTGGAAATGTTGTTCTGAGATATCTTTCTGTCCAAATGCATTTGTCAGGACTTACTATGGGCATAAATAAACTGTTACGGGCAGCTCAAAAATGAAAATATATGAAAATGAAACTGAAAATAAATCAAAAGAACTGCTCCAGTAAATCAAGTCTATAAAAAAATGCTATTGGCCTTATATATCCTCTTCACATTTAGCCTACAAAAGTGATTTGAAGCTGGGATGTCAAAAAGGTTTGTGATGATAAAAAAAACCCATTGGTAAAGCTCTACCCTTATTTTCTTCTTTAGACCAGAAAAATATTCATTTCCTAATAAGCTCCAATTAATAGCCAGAATTGGCATGTGGCAGCTATTAGTGGTGCTATGCCTAAGTCTCAGAAATTGAGAGTTAGATTCATCTCGTCCATCTTTACAGAAGATTGGACACATGCATGCCAGGCTCCTTTATAATCAGTGAAGGGAGATAGGCTGTGAGTGTTTATCGTCCTCTTTAATAAAATAGATAAAATAAAAATTGAGATATCAACTTTGAAGTCTTGGAGTCAGTATTAGAAAATGACTAATTTATTTTCTGGCTTAAAGAAAATAATATTTTACTTCCTCAGACAGATTTCACTTCAACCATGGGAGTAAATATCACATCTTTTAGGTGGATATAATTTTCTTTACATCCTTCACAAACTGGAGACTCCTAATGGCCAAAAGGAAGAGATGTTCTGGCCCAGTGTGGGGGTAGTCTGATTTGTTGTGATTCCTGCAACAGACTTCACTCAAGTTTCCAGTATTTAAGGTATGGCTGAATGAAGAGTGTGGTAGCACCACAAGCTCCTGTCCCTCCCGCCGAACTCAATCCTTTTTATTTTAGGCATGCTCAGAACAGAGCTTGGAAACAAAAATCCAAACTTTGGTTTATTGGCACATAACAGATTTATACCAAGGTCAGCAAAACTGGAAAGTTTGCTATTTAGCAAAGCAACTTTCTCGCCAAAAACCTGGATGCCAGGCAACTAGGTGCCTAGACGAGATGGCAGAAAGGTGGAAGCAGATTCAGGCCATACCCTTTGACACAGATACTTAAATTCTGCCTTCATCTGTCTTTGTTCCTTCCGCTAAATTAGCATTATGGTTTTTAGTCTGATTGCACTGCTTCCAACTCCTGAGATGAAGAGCAAGGCACTTACTGAACAAGGGCTGCAGAATACGCACAGTGATACATACGCTATATATTCTTTGTGGTGTTTGTCAAAAGCACAAGTTTCTCAGCTGAAAGCATGATTTCAAAGTGTAGCAAAACCACCAGGCCCATGAACCTATTCTGCTTTTTGGAAGAAAAAGATAGCAATTTTCCAATTAGCTCAAAGTAGGAACGCAAAGACAATATATTTGAGAAACAGTAACAATAACAGGTCATAAAGCAAGTAAATCTTAAGCAGGGAGCTCTGGAAGAAAGTAGGAGTTCACAAAAGAGAGCTGGAAAGAGAAAGAGAGAGAGAGAGAGAGAAGACACACCATGCCACAGACTAGCAAGAAACAACCATGACATTGGCTATCGGGAAAGTTAATGAGGCCAACTTGGTTGTTAGTCTTCCTTTGACTCAAACAAGAGCTACATACAAACAAAGGAGGCACAATCAAGCTGTTTTAAAACATCTTAAGAACCTTCCTAATGAAATATAAGGTAGGTGAGATGGAATAGGTCTGCCTATGCTCAGGTTTTAGAAGACCAGTTCCCTGAGTCTGGGGCCAACATTTTCTGCTGTGTCTTGCCCCAGGGATGCAATGTAGGGCACTGAGGTAGGAGGATCAGCACTAAGGGAAAGTCTTTCTCAGGTAAAAAGCTCTGTCTCATGTCTGGGCTATCATCTGTTTATGGAATCCTGAATTGTATCTGGCAGCAGATGTTCGCAGAAATCTTGTGCAAAAAAGTATTTGTCCAAAGCTTACTGAGGCCAGTGAAAACTTTTCTGAACTTCACATCTTGCCTAAAAACATCCAGTCCCTACCTTAACTCATCCCAGTCTTGTTACCAGTAGCAGCCATATATAGTCCTCTGTGAATTTTCCAATGTTTCCTGCAATGCATGGATAATTTTTAGCACCCTTATTTACAAACCCATCATGCTGTCCCCAATCAAATGTTTTTTAAAGCATTGCTTCTCTTTAAACACAAACAAGTGAATTTAAAAGTGAGAAAAGAAAACCCCCAAACCCAACATTACTAGCCTTAGTGTTTTCTACTGGGTCCAATCTCCTGTGTATCTGAGTCGGAGGGTAGAGACAGGGAAAACCTGCCTCTTGGGTGTTGTATTAGGTAAGGATACTGTTAGCATTAAATAACTTATAGGTAATAATGTTAAGAGATCACTTTTACATCTGTCCATCTTCTATATTGTATAATGTTGACAGCCTCCTTTCTCTCAAAAAACACTGGTCTACCGTGGTTCGTACACGATTGTTGGTTTTTTTTCCCCTGTTACAAAATGGTTATCCACTTTTTGCTTCTTGCTGAGCCTTAGTATGGTTTCTTTAATTCAAATCAAATGTGCATGCTGCATTTTTCAACACAATTAAAGACTAGCTCCTGATAGAAAAATAGCATTAGAATGAATTAATTGTTGGTACTAGTTTGATACCAGATACAAAGAATCTGTTTTTAATTAAGTGTCCCTCTGGTGAAAATGCTGTGTTATAAAAATGACAACTCAGCATGCATGTGAATACTGCATTATATCTTCAATGTCATGTTTGCATAGTTTACTGTTTTATGAAATGTATTGCTGTGCTCTGCCCTACTGGAATTGAATTAAGTTATGAAACTCAAGCTGGCACAGAAATAACGGACTGAGGATGTATACAACATTAGATTCTTCCCACTCCTCCTAATAACAAATAAACCGAACTGTCATCTGGTTTCATTTTTTTGGAGGAAGTGGAGTGGTGGTGGTATAGAAAAGTCAGGAGGGGTGCTTTCATACTTTTTAATACTTGCATTGCAAGATGATGTAAAATTCTGAAATAACTTTTGCCTGGCTGGATGAACGTTCAGAGGAAAGTCCTTCAAACATAGCAAACAAGATCTCTTTTGTTATGACCTTATTTTTAGAAAAAATTATACTGTGGAACTGTCAATACCACTGCGACAGTATAATACAGGACAGAAATGTATCTCTCCTTCAAAACAGAGACTGAGCTCTTAAGATCTGTAAAGCTCCATGAGACTTTTCACAGCTGCAAGGCTTTAAATTAGGGTGTCCCACCTATTTTGAATGAGGAGAGTTTTCTGCTTACCTGCTGTCCTCCCTCAGCTCTCCTAGCCAGCGGGGTCTGTTTTTCTTTTCATCAGCCTCTGCACATGAAATGATTCTTGAACTTCTCAACCTAGGTTTGGATTCCTGCTCTGACTTAGGTAAGGGAAGAAGACCTAATTGAAAACTGATTCTTTAATGTGTGACTATGTGATGTTTAACAGCCATTTCTGAGGTATTTAATAGGGAGTGAAGTGTTTCACTTATCTGACTAGGCTTTTGGAACCTCAGTGGTTTGAAGTGTCTGGGAAATACTGAAATAAAGGTGTGTAATATGCACGAATATTTTTCTATTTCACCGTGGAAAAAGCAGTTAGAAGTTTCTTGGAAGCATTTAGGCTATATTTTAAATGATGTAAAACATAAGCAAGGTTGCATATCAGATTTAAATTACTTAGAAAACCCATATGACTTGTCAGAAATATTCATGTTGCTTCTAAATAAAGTATTTCTTTTTCTTTTAATCATTGATCATTTTGTGGTTGACCTAAATGAATTTAACTCACCAGTTGTCTGTGTAGAAAATTTATTAAAACAGGTGTAAGATAAAGCTGTCACAGAGATTTTTTTCCTTGCTTTTTCCCAATCAAATACAGCATGTTTGATCAAATTGATTCTTTTTTTTTTTTTTTTTTC
>NW_009601925.1:10064-30756 GCF_000690535.1 Cariama cristata | reverse complement strand
TCTGGGGGGGGGGCGGGAACAACTGCAAAAAAATCCCACGGAGATGAAATGTCCTTAGCATTCCCTTTGAAGGTTATCCCGTATTTCCATCATCAGAATGAACACCTACAGAACTTGGCAGGCAATCCATGGATTGTTCCTCAACCATCCCAGGAAAAGTTGGCTGTCTCCTCTTTTAGGTGAAAACCTGTGTCTCTATCCAGACTCCATCCCATCAACACCTGGGAGGATATCTATTAAAAAGAGAGAGGATGTAAAACGTATTACCTGACTTATAGAAAAATAAACATATGGTCCCTACATACTCACAGCATTCACAATCTAATCTCACACACTGACAGCATACATGTAGAAGAATGAAAGCAAAAAAGGATAAAGGAAAGCAACAGTAATAAGATTCAAGATCCTTAGTCACTAGTTTTTCTCTTAAAGTTGCAGAAGGAGCAGAAGATGAAGGGAGGCTTGAGTGGGCAAGTATCAACAGCTAGAGTTAGTGAAGTGAAACTAAAGAGTTTAAAGCTCACGGCAGAAGAAGATGATGAGAGAGTTATAATAGATAGGATTTATGTTGCCAGACTATTAACTATCTTAAAATTCATCATCCAACCTAAACTAGTTGTCCAGTCTCCATTTGTGGAGGTTGTTAGGAGGCCTCGCATGACTCTATCTGAGACTGAGGTATAAAGTGCACAGTACAAACAACCTTGGTCAATATACTTACTCTTTGTTGACTTTAAAGGGAGTTGAGACAACTGCCTGGGACAAAATACTTAACATTTCTATGGCTGTAGTTAGGTGAGACGAATCCACTCAGATCAGCAAAATTTGAAAGGAAGAGGGGTATTGGAAAGCTAGGGAAAAAAGCAGGGGAACTGAAAAGAAGGTAGGGTGAAGGAAGGTGATAAGAAAAAAAAAAAAAAGAAATCAAACCAGGAAGAAGAAGTATAAGAGACTAAAAAAGGATGCAGAATATATGAAAAACATAATCAATAGTCACATGAAAACCAAAAGAGGAAAGAACGTAGCTGATAGCTCCACATATTAAGTTCAGAAGTCTACAGATTCAGACTCTGAAAAGACCCAGATGCCTTCCCTGGCAGCTGACTTCTCCATTACATTTACCAGGCAAAGGTCTACAGAGAGGTGCCTGTAAGTATGCAGCTCATCTTTGAGACATTAAGCACATTATTACCCAAGATTATGGTGAAGAACAAACTCTGGAAACATCCATTGATAGTAGAAACAAGGTAGGACCCATTGGCACTGTAGAGTAATAATTGTTCAGATGTTCAGCAGCAGTTGATGTGCTACCATATTAGGCCACTATGTCCTACGATAATTTGCGTAATGACACTGAAAAATCTCTTCAGAAGCATTTGGAGTTTGATACAGAGCATTTAGGCATGACTGGAAGTTTGGTAAAAACCAGAAGACCAGTGCATACAATAAAAATATCATAAAGGTTTTGATTCTAATGTGTGACACAACATAGGTGAGTGATACACAATATGCACAGATCAGGCTTCCACTTGGATAAAGTAAAATGGATTCGTTAACAGATTAAATGATCAAACAGCAAGTAAAACACCTGATAGGAGCAATAAACTGAATGACTGGTTACTTAGAGGAGGAAAGGTTCTATCTTTATCTCAATGTAAGCAACAAAATCTTTGTCAGCTGATTAGTTTTCACTCAAAGAATAATGCCAAATCACCTTCATGTTTAAATCAAATGGACAATCATTTGCAAGTAACCACACTGAAGTTGAGGACAACCTAATTTAGGTTGTCATAAAATATATGTGCTATTACTGTTCTTTCATGTTCTTTCTTGAAGTCACAGTCTGACTTCCTAATTATTTTTGGCTCTTTTATCATTGCAAATATCTATAAATAGGCTTGATAATAGAACTATAACATGAACAAAACAGGCTCATACAATGGGACTTTGAAGATTATCTGTTCAGATTCTGCATCTTTTCTTTGTAGAGGTTCTATTGCTTTTAGGATGTTATTTATTCCTTAGTTGCATTCTTCATTTTATAACTTTTTTTATATGAAGAGCAGGTTGGCTCCTGAAAAAAGAGTTGCTAAACCATAAATGAGGAAGGATTTTTTAAGTTTTAAATCCTGCTTGATGACAAAGACAATTGTTGCCAATGTTATACGTTATTGAGAGAAGCAAGTCAACATTTTCTTACATATAGAAAAGGGTAATCAATGAGAAAGGAAACTTATCAGTGAAAATCAAGGAGATATTAATGACTTAGAATGACTGGAGTAAAACTAAAAGGATGAAAAATTTCAGGGTCACCATAGCATCCTGGGTGTTATCTCACGCTGCTACAGTAGCTGATTTTCTGGCTTCCTTGTAAATTAAGCAATTTTACAGATTAGGAGAAGATTCATCTTCCCTAATTTAGGTGTTAAAAGTTAGTTGTTTACATTCAGGTTAGTCTCCCTAGGGACCATGTATAGTCAATGAGAGAAAGAAGCAATTCATTTCATCTTAAACTAGTTGTATTAAGATAGACAACATGAATTGTTTTCTGAAGTTACATGATTTCTTCTATTGATCATAAAGGAGACCAGGGTGACTTGGACTACTAAAATGAGGAATCTTAGATTACAGGAGATTAATCCCAGTCTGGGTGTATTGCTACAAATCAGTTGGTATTTGAGTCTGTCAGCTTTATTCCCTTGTTTTGGTGGGAGGGAAAAAAGCCTTGCAAAAGAATTAAAAAGTTATATTGCATGTTTAGAATTTTTAGATATAACTTCAGAAGCAGAGTGTTTTTATTTAAGACATTCGTTACATTCTGGCAGCTAACAAAAGATAGCAGAGATAAGAAATGCAGTAAGTATTTCAAAACTAGATTGAAGCTTGTTATTAGTCTTTGAATGATGGCAATTATTGTTGTTCTATGAATGATAGAATTAAACACAATCTGTTTCATTAAAGCTTGCTTAACGGTGCCATCAGAGAGAAAGGTAAAAAGTACGCATAGTTGCTAGATAAATAATAAGTCCTCGTCTAGGAGGTCTTGTATCGACCTAATGATTAGCAATGATTTTAAAATCTCAAAGATATGTTTCTATGTCCCAGCTACTATTGATATTCTTGTTATCTTGTAATATTTGACTTGTCTTTAAAAGATTCTTCTTGAGAATACCAGTGACAGTATTCCGTCCTTTAACCCCTGGTTGCATGAAACTTCCTCTTGATAACCAGGTATAAAATCACAGATTATTGACTAGCAATGTCAATACATGTCATATATTGTGTTTTAATTTTCTTTCTGTTGTTTAAAAAAACCCTGACTTGCAGTAAAAGCTTTGACTTCCCTAAATGAAAGTCCAAATAAGTATAGTATGTCATATTTCCACAGATGTGAGCAATTTCATTTCTCTGTACAAAAATCTATAGCACACAAACGAGCATGAAAATTTGCAAGCATCAACAGTAATTCGTTTTATATCTGTGACATTATATAAATATGATAATCGTTGAAGAATTTGCACAGATTTAAAGAAGCAAGATGTATTTTAAAGAAGTATTTGTGTAGTGCCAGGTTTTTCCCTGTTTACTCTAGATTACAGAGGATGCAGCTGTTGTCCTCAGAAGGTGGAATGTAAGGGGTATATTTTCAAAGCGTGTTCTAATAGCGTGATTTATTTTAAACCCTGTTATTTCTGGACTGCAATGTTTGAATAGCTTTTTAAGGATAGCTTCTGAGTCGACAGGGTAGCTTTTTGGGAAACAAGACAACTTTTTTAAGAAAATAAATCCCAGCAGTCTCTTTAGACGAAACTAGTTCAATTAAAAGGAAAAGGTTGAAGAGCTGGGTCTTGACACTTCTACTGCAGGCCATCAGAAATGACGCTGTTGACTCTCTGGGTGTAGAATGTGCCCTGCTGTATACTTTTTGCATATTGAGAATTTGTAATTATTCAGTCCTGTACAACTAACTGTGAGTTGCTTTAAGTTTTTATAAATAAATTCAGCAGTTACCTCTTTTTATTTTTACTTTAAGAACTGTATCGTGATCATACAATTTTTTCTTATTCTGTGTTTTTACTTTTGTGGCTCTTCTTATGGATCATTTAAATACAAATGAGTTATATTAGAAGTCACAAGAGCATTCCAGACTCAAGCATGGGCATATTTTTTTGTTCCTCTCATTTTATCATATTCCATTTATTATATCTTGCAAAACTGACCTGTTTTAATTATATGCGTGCTGAATTTGTTGCTCTGCCATGTATGCATGGAACATCATCGTGTTCAACAAGGTGTCAACAGGATGATAATAAATTCATGGTTGCATCTCTCACAGTAGTGAGTAGGAGAAGGAGAAAGTACGGTGACTTCAACAAAGCATGACCAAAAAAACCCCCAGTTTCCATGTACGGTTTTAGTAAAATTCTAGTTCCTAGTTTCAAAATGTATCAATGAGTTTTAGTGTATACACACACAAACACACACACACACACACATGCATGGCTTTCTACCATACTCTCTCTCTGGTTTCCAGAATAACTGGGAAATAGAAAGGAAACATAATCTTTCTTTATTATTAGATCATCCTTCAAGAGGTAGAACAACCATCTATTGAGGGAGGCTGTGGTCTTCTTCCAGCATTCCGAAAACTCCATACGTTGATATTTGAAACCATAGAGTTCTGCTCAATGCTGACAACACGATACAGAGCTATTCACTGGCATAGCTGGAGAAAACTTTCACAGGCTGCTGATAGCTTGCAAATTTGCAGAATAATTGTGCCTGCATCGAATCATCCAGTCCTTTCCACAGCCAAAGTGTGTTAAGTTTCAGATCTTTGCTGGCAGTAAAGTTTTGTAAGAAATAGTGAACAAGACAAGAATCGGAGATGGTGGAACAGAAAAAATAACAGCCAGACAATTCATCTAGATTTCAGTGGCTCATCAATCAGTTTATGTAAGGCCAGGCTCTGAGATACGTGGGAAAGATGATGTTAAGTGAATATGCAGAAACTGTAAGTGGGAGGGAAAAAGCAACTGACATTTCATACTTTTATTGACTGGGTGAGGTATTAGTTTAGTTGCGACTGCATTAACATAAGCAAACACATAGCCACTTAACTTCAGTTACATATTTCTTGAATAGTTAGTATATCAGTTTAGACACTGGTTTTTGTTGGAGTGAACTGGTCTAAACATCACCGCGAAAATACTGGCAAATATGGAATGGGATGCTCAAGTGTAGCTGATGGATACACTGAGTAAGACCTCATCTACTTAAAAAAGGATTCTGCTTTTGTTTTTGTTTTTTGTTTGTTTGTTTGTTTGTTTTTAATATCTCTTTCTTACCTCTATATCTGCTTTCTGCACCTTTCACCATCCTGCTATCAGGAATTGCTGACCCAGTAGAAACTTTTCACAAGATCTGGCAACAGGTAAATAAACACTGCATAAACAATAGAATACAACGACATTTTGTTTCCAACATTAAACTAGCAGGATACTTGGATTTTTCTTCTAATTTTTGGTGACAGCAGCAGTAAGTGATTTCACTGGAGCTTCCTGAGACACTAGGCACAGGTAATGATGGTGTTGAGCTAGAGGCTGTACAGAGCAAGAACAGAGATGCAATTCCCACCTGGGAGCTCCCTCGCCAGTTGTAAGGCAAGAGACAGCAGATGGATGGAGTCATACGGGGACCACGAGGTAGCAGTAAGACAATCTGCAGCCTAAACAATGTCAAGTTTACTGTTAAGCTTCTATTATGTATTGTGATAAGACAGAGTTCTTAAAGACAATTTAAAACACAATTGCATGTACAGGTATTTACTTCAGAAGATTTTCCTAAAATGATTTGATTTCAACTGCCTGCTGCTTATGTTGCAATTGATGCAGAATGACACAATGTGAATCTGTTTAATTTGAACAGACTTTATAAACATGTGGGGATTACCGGTAAGAGCAAAATGGATCCTTCAGAAAAAAAGAAAGTCTGTAATAAACACCTGAACAGATAGTCATATTGTGGTATACATTCACATCCCCCTCGAAAAAAAAAAAGAAGGAAAAAAGCCTGTAATTAAAAGTAAATCCGGTCACTCTGACTCATAGAAGGAGTCAGAAGTTTAGATTATGCATACAAACATGAACTGCTCACATAATTGAGGAGCACAAACTTGAGGCATTGTTTTATGATACTGGAGCTCATCTGCATGTGATTGAGCTGTTGAGCTGTTCCTGTATTGTTCACTCAAGTTTCTTATTTCCTTCTCGGAGATTCTTTCAGAGAGTGAAGTAGGCAAGAGTAAAATGCCTTTGAAAAAAAGCAGTGAAGTTATTCTTGTGGCAAAGGCACTGGGTAGGTAATTACAATCAGCTATTGCTGGTTTTGGCTAACGTTGAGGTTGACTTTGACATTGGTTTTACATTTGTCTCATCATAAAGTAGTGTTTGAATACTTGTGCAGATATACGGATTTTTTTCCAGGAAATGACCCAGTCTGTTGCAGTAAGAGGACATTGGTTTTAATAATGAAGGCATAAACAAAATTGTTGGCTTAAAAGTGTCAGAGAAAAGCAACTACTCTTCAAAAGCAATGTATCTTATTAACAAAAGCTAAAGGTTTTCTGCCCAAAAGATTAAAATATACTCTTTTTTTTTTTTTTTCATTAATTTGCTGAAACTTAGGTTATTGGATTTACTTCAGGTCATTTGTACCGTAGGATTACCATTAAGCTACAGACATTATGCCACCATCAAAACTATTTATTCAGAGTGGAGTGAGTTGGTGCAGTCTCTTTGGCTAATAAAACACCGCTTCCTTGAAGTAACCATATTTCATTCATGCCAATAGAAGTGCAATTGCCTGTACATTGCCACATGCTCAACCCAGCCAATGCATATTCTACTAAATGAGGAAAGTTGTGTGTCACAACCCCAAGGAGACGCCAGGAAGCGCATCCCTGCTCCCTTTCCCAACACAACACCCTGCTTCGCTGGCTCCTCCTATTCCTTGTAAGAAGAGCTGCCTATCTGATTTTGGAGCTCTGGCAAAAAGCCTGAGCTCATTGATTACAGATCACTGTTAATAAAGAGCATTTGTAATGCAGCAGTGGCAATACAATCTCCACAGCCAGTTCATGATGGCCCTTCAGTCTCCACAATTAAGTCGTCCAGCAGGCATGCCCCTTGTTGCAGCTGCTCTGTCAATCTCATTTTGTAGTACAAATGATCTTAGACCCAGTGTTTGACATGGGGTTTTAACACCAAAGAAGGCAATTCTGCAACTTCAAATGAGCCTAATTGGTTGTGCGCTCAGGTTCACTCAAGCTGCTTCAGTCCATCAGAGAGAGATTTCCAACTAATTGAACAGCTCAGAAGAAAAAGAACCACGGAAATCACAATGCACTGGGCTGTTTGAGAGGGTTTTTCATGATAAAAACCTTCAAAATAAGATTTTTTTTTTTTGTGGGTTAAATCAGCCACCTGTCAATCTAGAAAGAGGTTTCAGTGGTACAGAGGCTCTTAATGAGGTATGGCCTAAAAATCAGTGGCTATTATTAGCAAAGTCTAGAGGTAAATGTAATTTTTTAATATTAAAAACCATTTATTTTGGATTGTCAAAGTATTTTCTTTAGATTGGCAAGCTTTTCTTATGGTGCCTAACAATTGTGCGGTAATGGACAGACTGCAAATACAGGACATTTCTTACCTAAGGAATGCCATTCGAGACAATCTTCTAAAGTGTGTAAAGTTATTCATGCGTGCAAGTGTTGGGACTGGGCTGGGTGAGATTCTGCTCACGTAAATGTTTGCCTTTCTCTTTTTATTTTTATTTTTTTTAGCATAGCTGAATTTAAATTTGCATGTTTGTTCTAGGAAATTATGAATCTGGTTTCTCTTCTGAATTGCACCTTTTTTACCTCTTGTTTTCACTCTACTGATTTAAATAACTTTTTTTCAAAGGTCAATTCAGAGACTTTTGCCCTAGTGTTTACATACAGTACGTTTAATAATTCTATATCTATTCCATGAGTGATTCAAACATATAATTTATGCAATATTTGTATTCGACTTTCAAGGTAGTAGTTCACATCTGAACTGATGACAACTCAGTATCTACTTTTTTACAAAAAGGAAGACAGAACAGACTAAATAATATATATTTATTTCCTTCCTGTTTAAAATAGGAAGAAACGGAAGATTTTTGCTTCAGTAAGTATGAATGTGGAACTCAATTTATTGAACTGAAGGTGTGTTCTGGGGAGGAGCTGATTAACCCAATCTAATAAAGCACTTCAGCAGCTGTTTAATTAAAGTATGTAAGTAGTCCTCTGAATCCAAACGCCAAATTTCCTTTGCCACTATTTGGACTGTGGTGGTACTGAGGGGCTGAACCCATCTTAAAGTTCCTGTTGAACAGCACGTACACTTTAGTCAGGGACAACGCTTACCCCAATGAGTATACAAATCTTCTGAAAGAAAAAAAGGGTGTGTATATATACATACATATACATAGATACATAGATATAAAATATAAACTAATTGTTCTAGCTTGAGGAAAATTCCAGAAGGTCTGAGGCTTGCATCTGTATGTGATTGTTTTTCAGCAATATTTACACAATTAGACTCTAAAATAATAATATATTCCAATAAAACAAGACCTCAGTTGATCACAGGGAATGTAAAACTCCATGAAGCCAATAATAACATCTTTTGTTCAACAACCAGGTGATTATAGCAGCATTTATATATCATGGTCATCTTTAGAGCCCACTGGCAGTGAAACTAAGCCCAAAGTAGTAAACATTTTGGTTGAAGTCTCATAAATGCATATATCCTAACATTTTACAGGCATCCATAGAAGTTAACAGCAACACTCTCATTTGACTTCAGTGGGAACAGAATCAAACGCTCCAGTTTTATGATTGAAGACTAAATTCTTTCAGTTGAAATGAACAGTGAAGAATAATATCTGCATGTTTAAAATGTACTTTTCCCAATCACTTGAGGTGCTTCATTGCTCTGGTGTTGAATCATCACTCAGAATTTTAAAATTCAAGCGCATGTAAGAGGATACAAACATAACATGGTTACTTAAGTAAAATATCCTTTTATTTCAGGAATATTCACTAAATTAAATTAAAACATCATGATGCTTATCTCTCTGAGGATACCTTTCAGTGTGAACTATACCCCAAGAATATTTTTGTGTAAAATCTGAAGGATTGTACTACACATACGATATCGAGTGCACTTGTAATCCTATAGTGAAGACAGTAATTGTTAAGAGCCTTCCAGGTCCCCTAACAGTGGGGTGGAGCTGTAGCTGCAGGGATCCTTGTTGCTGAGCTCAGCAGACAAACTGCCCATGTGATTCCAGATGTTTCTGTTTTTTGGGGGCAAGGGGACCTCCCAGGATCAGAATGCCAACATGTCTGAGGCAGAAAAGCCACCCTTTGACACTGGAAACTCAGTAGTCCTAACCTTATAGCTCCGCAAAAAATTCAGCTGGATCCTGAGGGGCAGATGGGCTAAACAGATCCATGTTGTCAACTTCCCTAGCCAATTGCATCTGCCAAAAATCTCATGTTTAATTTACACACACACACAGAGTATATTTCTAAACCAAGAAGAAAAATAAAAACAACAAAAAAAGAGAAGCTGAAAACTTTATGCAGAAAAACAGCCGCACTCATTTGTGCTATGAACCAGCTGAGTCAGCCCTTAAATCGAGCCCTAATTAATTTGTGCACGTGGTGTAACCAACAAAGAATGGCAACAGGCAGAAGAATGGGCTGCGTTGAGGGGAATTAGTCTCTAGCAGAAAGGATGCCTGAGAGAGAGAGCCTGATGACAGCTAATTGCCGCCAGCAGGGCCAAAATAATGGTCGGCCTGCAAGAGAAAGAGAAAAGAGGGGGCTGGTGGGAGCAGTCATCAGGTGTTTGCGGTGATGAAGTTCATTGCCCCCACTGTTTACTCTGGTGTTCAGCCTTAATGCCCATTTGGAACAGGCACAGTAAGAAGCCTCGTTAAAATAATAAGATCTGAGTGTGTAATGTGTTGCTGGAGTCAGAACCCCATGCAAATGTCCCCTTCACAGGGGATGTGCAGTCTGACGGGCATGGAGGGTTCAGGCGCTGAGCCTTGGGAAGAGCCCGATGTTTTTGTACAGCAGCTCCTGTGGACACTTCACATCTGTGCTTAATACAGCCTCCTCTGATGGCAGCTGGTTAAGTGGGTGATCTCTGAAGAGATTTTTGTCCTTTAAGATTTGTTCAATTTGTTAACATTCTGTTTGTCGTCTAGGAACCACGGCATGGTGTTACTAAACCGCTAGTAACCTAAACATTACTCTGCGTTATTTTGAGCCCGCCTTGCTAGAAGTGGAAATAAGTTAAACATACTTCTGTGGTTTCATTTCTTAAAATGCAAACAATGACTGTTTAATATTTGATAAATATACAACATATTAGACTACCCTTGTGGTTTCTCATGTGTGAATGCCTTAATATTTAATAAGGACAAAAAAGTGTAGCACCACTACTGCTCTTGAAGTCACTGTAAATTGCCAGCAATAAGTACCACCAAATTCAAGCCCCAGGTGTTGCAAGCTAAGCACTGAAAACTGACAGTCTGCAAAATCCTAACTCTCTGCTCTCGTAAATGTTTTCAGTATTTTGCTTTACATATCTATTACAGCAGGACTGGCTTAAACTTGTTAGCTGAGAATTGTTGAACAGTGCTTTCTGGAGGAATGAGTAGCAATTCTGAAAGAAACCAGAATATTTTCTGTGATTCCAGTTAGAAAAAGACATGGGAATGTTGTGCATAATGTACATGTAGACAAGCCATAGAAACATGTGTTCATGCATATATAGATATATGAATGTTTCATCAACAATAAATGTGATCAATGACTGATAATAGACAAGGGAAGCTATCAGATATTTAAGAACTAATGCTTACAAAACAAGAAAAAACAAGAAAATCCTACTGTTTGTATAGTTCCTGTAAGAGATAAGAGTAGAACAGCTATCAAATACAGTGTGAAAGCTACTGTCAGCTCACAAGAATGTTAAACCAAATCTTGTGTAATAAGAGAATTTGAACGAACACAACTGGAAAAGCTACATCCACTGTACATCAAAGTTAGCTCATGAATTTCTCGGTCACTATTCTTCATTTGTAAGAAACATAGATATACTGTCCTGATATGAAAAAAGATAAACAGTATATTTTGAGTATTCAAGCTGGCTAGTCTTCTGATCAAAGCTGTGGAAAAGCTCGTATCACGCCTAGTCAAATAACAAATTAAAACACATTTACATAATCAATGCCAGCTGACGAAGTTAACTGTATTGACATCATATACAATGTAAGGGCTTACTACCACATTATGTTCTGGTTAAAAATAGTTTAATAAAAAATATCATGGAGCCCATATGAAAGAAATTAAACTAGTCTGCAAAGACTAGTTTCAAATGGAAAACGTACACCCAAAAAGGGGCAAAAAGTCCAGTTAGGTCCTGCCACATCTTGTTAATGAATGATATATATCCATTTTCTGTTGTGATCCAGAAGAAAGTATAAAATCATTGCTTAGGAAATGATGATGATGATAAAAAAAAAATTGAATGACAATAAAACTGTGAGGAAAAGATTCCCTGACAATGAACTTCCTTCACATGGAGTGTGGAACAAACTAAGATCTCAGAATTTGCCTTCATGAACTCGTACTATGAACTATGAATTTATACATTCTGTATTAAAGAAAAAAATTTTAAAAATATTTATTTGACTATATTAGGTTTAATTTAATATCTCATTTTAATATTAGTTGCTTTTTTAACTAAAAAAAAACCCTTCCCAATCAGAAAAGCAAGTATCTTGCTCTCAAACTGTAAATCTCATCATTGCCTCTAACGTCTTTCTTCCAGAATGTAACTCCAGGTCAACCTTTGTGATTCTGATGGCAGCGCATATTCAGATGGAATACGAGTCCATCAATTTTTCTCCAATTAGTCCTGCTGATGTAGGACTACGAAGTAGGTCATGCATACCAGATGGGAGGCATTGGTCTGAACTTAGGTGACATGGAAAAGAATGCAGAGCCACAGTCACGGATCAGCGTAGGTATGAATGAGAAATATCAGCTCGGGGTTAGAAGAGAGTACAATGGGCAGCCTTGTTTAAAGTTGTATAATCCACTGTACAAAAAGCAAATTGAAAAACTAGAGCAATTTTAGAAAAGTCACCAGAATTATCGGAAGTTTGAAACATTGCAAATATGCAGGTTATGGTTAGACTATTTCCTAAGCTTTCCTTGGATAAATAAAACATATTAAGCTTCCAGAGGAAGGCATTCTGAGATTGGATAGCTATTTAATCCAGAACATTTTTTTTTTAATATCTCACATTCCCCCAAACACAGCAAAGCTGAAAATACATTAACATGACCTGAAATGTTGCCTTTGAAATAGTGACAAACATAACAACTACAACTTTACCTGTAGATCAGACACAACCAGGACAGCAGCCCTGGCCCCAACAGCAAGGAGCACAGGATGGTTATGTCCATACAGTTCATCTCATCTACACCTCCCTGCCCACAAATCCCTGTTAAGCCTGTTGGGAGCAGACCACAGCTTGTGTCCTCTCCTGAACGTGCCAGGGCAGCGCTTGGACCTATGGAGCACTGTCTAAAGCTGTGCCAAAGAGCAAAATAAAAATTCAACAATGTGGAAAAGTCCATCCCTGGGTAAGTTTACTAGGTCAGAGGCAGTCAATGTTTTCACATAAAATTAGCCTTCCTTCTCCTTTATTTTTTTCCCTGTTCACTGTAGATTTCCCTATACTTAGAAACCACTTGTCCTCGTGGCTGACTGTCACCACCACCAAAACAGTTAAGGATGGTGTTCTGCTCTGAGGTTTGTCATTAACTTGGTGCACGGTTTTGGGCTACTGAATTCAGTTGTTTTACCAGATTGTACCTACCTGATCTAGACAAGACGTGAACTGTGGTAGCTCTCCCCAGGATGATCCTGTTCCTCTAGAAGCTACACTGCAAACCTGGGTGAGGTTCCTCACTGAAGGATGTGAACTGGGTAGGACGGATCCAGACCTTTGTGCCTTACGTTGTTTATCCGTAAAAAAGACACTGCATTACCTTCCTGAGGTGACAAGAAAAATCAATTACTGTTTTCCAGTTTCAGAGAATTTTCCATAATCAAATCTTGTACAGCTGCTGAATGTTTCTTCTTTGCTAGACAGTGATAGTGTGCTTTATGGTTTTGCAGCAGACCAATTTTGTATTAGCAGATTTCAGTTAATTATTCAATTTGTTTTCCAATGAAATTAATATACTTAATAAAACGTAGATAGTTTTAATGCCAAGCAAAGGTGCTTAAACAGCAGACAGATAATTTCCTTTTACAGAAATCCTGTCAAATCCGCCCTATTCCTGAGTTTCTGTCTTGGCAAGTGATCTTCATCACCAGCTACAGCTCTGCCCCAATCACTGGGATAGCCCTAAGCGCTCTCTACCTGAGAGACCCCCTAATCCAGAGGTTAGGCACACCAATAACAGCCTCAGGTGTTTCCTTCTGCAAAGGAACAAATTGGTTTTATGTCTGTCCTTCGGCTGTCTTGGCTCAGCTTGGGTCCCCCGGGGTACACTGAGCCGGCGGGCTTGGGCAGGGAACTTCCTCCCTCCTGCCTGATTGAGGCAACGTCCAACAGTTTGCACAGCTCCGGCTGCAAGATGGTCTTTTTTATGTGGATGTAATGGATGAGGACTCAGGGGCAAACGGTTGACCATTTCATAACACAGACCCTGTGATATGCAAAGGTTTCATGGAATAAAGACTTATGCTTGATTTCAACTCTGCACTCTCTGTCTGTTCCAATATCCTTTCAAATTGCATGACAGGGTTGAGAGACACGGCAAGAGGAAAGTGCGTTAAGAGGTTTACACTAGTTCTCTTTTTTCCAGGAGCAGCGTTAACAAGAAAAGACCATGTTCCTGGCACAGTCCCATAGTAGACATTAATCTCAGCCTTCTGGGATGATAAGGGAATGATACCCTTGAAGACTCAGTGTCTTTTCTGAGAATTACTTTTAATAGTCCAGCTAAAATGACCAAACTGACCAAATTATGGATCGGTGCAAACCAGAAGTGTCCTATTTAAATTGTTATTTCTTGTTTCTTGCTTTCTCTATTAAAAAAAAAAAAAAGTTTTCGAGTGCTCTCTCAGTTTAATCGTCCTTGCATATTTTTCTATAGTGCCCGTGCAAACCTTTATGAAACACTTGGTATTCCTTTTTCTAACGTGACCTACTGGCAAGAGTTTATCAACATTTCTCAAGAGACTTTGGAGTTAAAAGCACCAAGGCTTTCAGTGGAAATGCAAGCAATCATTTCTACATGTTGGCATTTTTTTCTCCATAGAGCTGGAAAGCAATGTGATAATGAAAGGTTTATTTGTGATGGCTAGATGAACAAGCTGCAGATGAACAGAGGGCAAATGTTGCATGGTTTCACTTTGTTCCTTGAGTTGCTTTTGTCTGAAGACACTAATGCTTGTGTTGGTTTTGGTTACTGCCACAGTTCTCATCTTGGTGTTTCAGATTTTCTCATTCTCTTGGCTTTTGCCTATTTAATGCATCTCTTTTGGTGATCAATGCTGTGGACTCCTCTATCAAAAAATCCTCCAGCCAGGCAGCAGTTGGAATGAAAAGCTCAGGGCTCTGCCACTCAACCCTGATCGCAGGACTAGGAAAGGAAATAAGAGGATTTGCAGGTTCTGTTGTGTACCTCTTTTTCTGTATATATTTATTGTATTCACTTCTCAGAGGAAAAAATCATGTTGTCTTGTTACTGAAAGGGTACACAGCAGAAATCAATTTAAAGGAAAATTTGGTTATGGAAAAATCAACAAAAAATATATTCACAGAATACAACCCATGGATTCTGTATAAGCTCAGAATGACACCTGTCATATATATCCTTCTTTTTAGAATGACAAGATCTGTAAGTCTCTTTAATCCCACTTGTTTTAAAATCTCAGTTTGGCTATTTACTTGATTATCCAAAATGGAAGAAGAGTCTCAGACTTCATTCGTTAAGTGCAAATATTCAAATCAGCATAAACTGTGACATGCACTGAATAGAAGCCAACCTGTTATGCAGGTGGTCATCAACGCGTGCATACTTCAGGCAGGTAGCTGTATTTGCAAGTACTTTCTGGCACATATAAAAGCTAGTTTAAATATTAAAACGTTATTTTTCCTCTAAGCAAAGAAAGTACATCATACGAGAGAGATTATAATTACTGGTTAGTATTTACAGAGGGTTAATATATTGTTATGAAGCCAAATACTATTTTTACATATTCAAATAAGTCAATATTATTTAATTTTAAAATTGATATTGAAAGGGTTTTTATTTGATGTTGATTTTGATTATTACGTGTTACAATACATGATGGGACTTATAGAAAAGTGATATGTGTATATATGATATTGTTACTAGGAATTCCATAAATTGGTCACACAGTTGAAAGATAAAACCAACAAATGAATTCAAGTTGTTGGACGGATCCTTGGATTTTTATACATTCATTGGTTTAGTTTTGTTTTCTTCATATTTCTTTTGCTTACATGGCTTGCTAACTATGTAGTTTCTATAGCAACATCCATTGACCGTTGAAATAATGAAAGCCACAGCACCTCTCCTGCAGTGAAATCCCTCTCACTGACAAGCAAAACTATTTTCTTTGTCCAGTGTTGCCTATTGCTTACAGAACTGACTTATTTGTCAACATCCTCAAGACATTTGCTAATTACTTCTGAATTTGACAAATGTAGACAAGACACCTAAAATTTAGTGTACCTGTAGACTAACAAAGAGTTAAAGTAGGAATCGGTTTTTTTTGTGCTGGAAATACAATTTCTTAACTGTGGAAGGATTTCAGAGATGTATCTGTGATATTTAGAAGGAAGAACTACTTGAATGTTGAAAAACAAAACCAATCAAACAAATTTTAGTTTCTTGAGGATTTTTAAGGCTACCTCTCTAGACTGCTGTATTTTATGGCTCTTGAATTTGATTCCAGATTAGCAGCCAACAGGATCAATACCTGGATGCTGGACCTGAGGGAAGGATGTAGGAGGAGCAGGAGGTGGCTCTGGTCATTTGATGGGTGACACTTAAGCTTTAGGTCTCACTGAATCAATGGTTCACCATGAAGTTAGTGGGCCCTTTAGTGCTGGCAGTGTCATCTTCCAGCTGAAATAAAGAACTAATGATACTAACCAAAGAGCCTATCTGTGTTAATCCAAAGATGCTGATTGTTGCACCATGCAAGTAATTGTATTTTTTCAAATGAAATTCTCCAAATGGCTATACTGTATGAAGCAGCAGTGACCTGTTCATGGCTTTTAGTCAGATGTGACTCTTCCTCTGTTGAGTGAAGTGTCCAGACTGCATGCTATCTATGAAAAGGAGGACGAAGGTCACATACTCTGGACTCCTGGTTATGTGGGCAAGCAAGCCTGTGGAGGCTCCTGCCTTGCCCTGCTCTGGCTCATCTCAAGCCCCTCTAGGCAGAGAAACAATTAAATCTTTGGAGACCAACTGTGGTCTTTTGCCTATGGATCACATTCCAAAACTTTTATTTTCCTTAGCTTTCCAATCTATGTGGCTGCTGGCTGTACGAGTGCATTGGTATGAGACTACAAAGAGCGGTAATGATGGCTGTTTCTGATACAGAACGATGATGCTCTGCCTAGCTTCTTCTCTTAGAGCAGTATGCTTTCTTGCTGTGAACCATTAATTACTGTGTGCACTTTGGAGGTGGATGTAACACTTATCTACTTTTGTAAGATTTAATGCTGATGAACTGATTTCAAATGCTGGTGGAATTGTGAAGTTGAGCATTAATCAAAATCAAATCGTGAGTCCTGGTAAATTGTAAAGGCACTTGACAATTTTCAGTGACTTTTTTCCCTTTTAAAAATATTGGTTTGAAACCAATCCAGTCACCACAAAAATTATTTATTGTGTCCTTTTGGATTTGCCTCAACAATGCAAAATATGACTTCTGGGGGTTTTATTTGATTGCTGGCATGATTTATCCCTTTTTAAAGTAGCAAAGTAAAGGAAAATGGAGTAAAACCTAAAAGAGTCAAAATACCTTAAGAATTTAAAAATTCATATAACATTTTGACTGAATACAGTTTCTGATTTCATTTTGCAGAACAGGACAGGTAGACAGAACATAACCGAGAGGAGGTTGCTCCACTGGAGGAGATTAAGTTCTGCAGAAAGTTAATTGCTGTTCTCTGTAAAGCTACTCTGATTGATAGTGCTTTTTTTTTTTTTTTCTGGTCATATGACTTGCCTCTGTTCATAGAAAACGCAAAATACAAGCAGCAAAACAAATGTGGTAAGTGAAAAGGTAATAATTTTTTTTGGTCATAGCTGGTTTAATAATTAGCTTTGGTTCATCTTTAGCTGGGTTCATGAAACACATGGTTTGACTTGGCTTTCTTTAATATGGAAGAGCTTTAAGTGCAGCTGGCCAGCTCTGAACTTCATAGCTCTTCAGCTCTGCAGTGGACGTAACTGATAAGGAACTGAGTCATATAGAGGAAAAAACACAGAAAATTCTCTAATTCTGTAATGGGGCTGCTCCTGCCTTGCATGGAACATCACAGGGCTTAGAGGAACTCAGCCGGAACTGAGAGAGCTTGTGGGTCTGGGCATAGCTGACATGAATCTTTATTCCTGAGGTTGGCAGGCACTGGCAGCCACTGCCTTGGACATGTTGTAGATGGTGGTGTCCTGCAAGGTCCCCTCCTAGCTCCCACTAAGTCTGGGACCATATTCTTGTACTACCCTCTAGCACTAAGCACTGGATGCAGACAAGTTTGAATCAGCCTTTTGTGGTACCTGTGGGCTAAATGGACCTAAATCCCCAAAGTGCCTTGGGGATGTTGAAATGTTTATTGAGTTTCAAAAGGAAAATTCTGATTAACTTAATTTTTAAATGAAAAACACAAGTACTTCAGGCATGTGGTGTACTAGGAAGCAGTTATTTGCTGGTTTTGTTCGTCTCACTATTATTTAGTAATGGACTTGAATCCCTAAAGTTTCATGTAGGTCCTCAACTTCATGTGTTTAATAGCAAACAAATCAGAAAAGTATGCTTGAGTGCACATGAGACCAGGTTAACACCTATAGAGATGTAAGGTTAGAAGAGGAAAGGCCAAAATCTGCTGTCATGCATTTGGTTGAAAGCAAACAACTTTATCTGCTTCTTTGGAGGTGCTCTGAACTGGTATGTCCAAACCCAGCATTTCACACCATATGTTCAAGGTGAAATAACATCTTAGATTTTTCCTGCTTGAATATCTCAAACTTTTCTTTTAGCTTTAACAAATTTAAAGATATTTCTGTTTCTACATAGGCTAGCAAAAGGTGTATGCACTGCCTTGATTATTGGATAAAACAGCTGGGATCTGAAGTTCTTTATTTGGATTCATGGAAAATAATTTGTAACCACCATCTAAAACAATTTCAGATAAGCCCTTCACAAGGGAAAAACAAGGTCTTCAATAAACTGCTTAGTATTGCTTTAATGCAATTGATTTTTGTGTTAGAGCGTGGTAAGCTTTTAAGAATTTAAAACTCATCAGGCATTTAACATACAAATGTTCAACACTCAGCTTTGCACCTGATTTCATCTGAAATAAACCAACAGAAGTAGGATTGCAGAGGTGTAATTCACCAAAGACTGTGATCTAACTGGTTTGCTTTTCCTATCACAGCAAATACAATCCTTAGGGCAAGTCACTTAATCTCAAGTTTAGTGGTGAAAACTGTCTAAATTTATTAGTAGCATGGATTCTTCTCAAGGTTTATGCCATAGTAGCCAAAATCATCTACAGTATCTTCAATTTAATAATGTTGTATTTGGACAGATGATTGTTCACTTGAGTATTTTGAAATAGGAGTCAGTTACTGTGCAGATCCGTTCCATCAGTTTCATGGCTTGGATACATTATCCTTAGCTAATGGGTATCAACTTAATTGCTGTACGGAAATGTTCCTCTGCTGTACGATTCTTGCCATGGTGGTATGCTGTTTGCAGTAATCATCTCTCAGGAGTAGGTTGATGCTAATTTGTATATTTAAATTCATTTATAACTAGTTGACCATTTACTAGGGCATGAAAATCGAGAATTTAATTTGATTTATTTCAGATAAGCTTGTCAAATCTGTTTATTTCATAGCATAAATTTATGGGCATAAAAGTCTAGATTTACAAATTACCAACACGGATAGGCCTCTGAGCCAAAAAAAATTCAGTAAGTGTTTTGGATAGCCAGCCTTAACAAGATAGTCTGGTGCATCTTTTACTGGAGGAAAAATAAACACAACAGCATATTGTTTAGTGTAGCATTTTTACGTCACTTTTACATTCAGCTGTAGTTCACTTTCAAAATAAGTAGCAATCATTAGAAACATTTGATAATAAAAAATTAAGCTGAAGTTTGTCTTTAAGTTCATAGATTAATGTAATATATTGAATACAATATTACCTATTGAACCTTTAAAGTTGTATTTTCATTAAAACAGGCCTGAATTGAATCTATAGCAGTTCTGATGCATCTGAAAGCATTAATAAAGCTGCAGTGTATTAAGTCGATACAGCAGGCTGCTTCAAATTTGTTCAATATCCTTTCTTAGGTGATGCTTTCATGTTCTCCTCAACGCATAAGGATGATTCTCTCTGCTTAGTAGACATATTTAACCTACAGTGGAAAGAGCTGCCAGAGACGACAGGGAACAGAGAGGCTGTCCAGTTGATTCGCACAGCCTAGGAACCTAACTTCCTCATGGCTGAACCTAAGTGATATGAACTACATGCTATAAAATGAGCACACAACCAAGAGTATCTCTTGGCTGTTTTATTTTCGACACGTGAGGGAAGATAATTGTAGTTTTGTTTTTTTTCTTCCAAACAGGGTGAATGTTTTCATACCACCCCAGAGCCAGGTGGCAAGAAAAAAGTAAGAGAACCACAGAATCAGTTTGGTTGGAAGAGACCTCCGGGATCATCAAGTCCAACCTTTGCCCTAACACCCCCATGTCAACTAGACCATGGCACGAAGTGCCACCTCCAGTCTTTTCTTAAACACCTCCAGGGATGGTGACTCCACCACCTCCCTGGGCAGCCCATTCCAATGCCGAACCACCCTTTCTGTGAAGAAATGCCTCCTCATTTCTAGCCTGAACTTCCCCTGAAACAGTTTCAGACCGTGCCCTCTTGTCCTGTCAGTAGTTGCCTGCAAGAAGAGACTGACCCCCATCTGGCTACAACCTCCTTTCAGGTCATTGTAGAGAGTGAGTTGTAGCGACCATTCTTTTAGTAAAGCTTGTAGCCCAAAAGCCAAGCCCTCGTGTTCCACTCCTGGTTTTACTTCACACTGCAGCCAAGTCGCATCATTTCTCTTGCATCTCTGTTTTCCTTCCCTTTCCATAAAATGTGGGTAGCAACGCTACCCTGCAGTAAACCACAGATATGTAAGAGTGCATTAAGCTTCTTGTATGACAGTTCTCATGCAAGTGCTAAATATTCTGTTATGTAATATGGATGTTCTTGCATGTGGTTGTCTTTTGCTGTTA
>NW_009601925.1:0-10033 GCF_000690535.1 Cariama cristata | reverse complement strand
AGGGAAAGACTGAAGTAGTTTAAATGGAGCACAGATTTACGGATGGCTGATATGGAGACAAATGATGAGGCAGTCCATCTGCTGCCCTCAGTGAAAATCTTTTCCGTTTCAGGGAGTTAATATTTTAATACAGATAGTTTCCACCCAGTATAAGATTTTCTGCAATTCTCTAAGATAAATTGGATCCAAAAGTAAATGGCCTGCCTTTCCATCCATAAAAAGGATTGTTTCTAGATTATGGACAAGACAACCAGTTCAATGGCACTGGTAAAAGACAAAGAGGCTCTTGAGAGATCTAAGTAGTCCATTCACCAGCACTCTCTGGCCCATACCCAGCTATGAACTGGCTTCCCTCTTGTCAGATTTTTTATGACAACCAATTAAATCAATATGACTGTCGAGACATATGGCAACAATAACGTTCTGAGTTTCTGCCCGTTACTACTCCAGCAGGAAACCAAGAACACGCAGTATTTGTTATTGCTTATTGCAGGGATTCACTGAAGAATATCTCCTTCTTAAATAAAAGATTCACTGTGACTGTGTCAAAGGCAATTAATACTGTGGATGCTATCTGTGCAGCTGCTAACATATCAGTGTGCAGAAGGAGTTCTGTTTTTCTGCCGTCTGGAGCCATATTCAGAAAATGTTGCTGGAATCTTAATGTGCATCTGTTCTTGACAAGATATATCTGAAAATATCAGCTATTAATCTTCCTACAGAGAATCCTATGAGACAAGCCTACACTAATATGTGATTCTTGAGTTTCTGCTTCATGGATGACTAGACATTCAAGTGGTGCAGACTGTGGTGAGAATTCACTAAACAGAACTTCTTTCAGTGAGCACTTTAGAGCAGTGATTTGTAGCCTTTATCAGTCATGACTTTATTCTGGAAAATATGCGTTTTAGTCCCTGTATTTCTAGGTCCTGAAAGATTTTTCTTCATATGATGCAGCGTTGGTAGAGCTCAACAGGGAATTTTAGTACAAGGCAGTTTCAGCGAAAAACTGGACTCTGGAATTTCCATTTCTGCTTGGTTCGGTGCATAAAATGGACATGGTCCAAAGTCTCTGGGTTTTCTGATTAGTTATTCTTAAGTAGAGCTAATGACCAAAGAGACCGTTTGGGGACTCCCTCCACCACCTTTGGTTTGTCAGGCATTATTGTTTTTTTACTATGTTAGGAGGAGAGAGATCTATTTTTCACTTCAGCTATGATTTATATGATGTATTGTATATGCTCCCAAGGTGGAACAAATGTGGGCATATTTAAGGGGAAGAAAACCCATGGGACTGCACTGCATAAGATGACCATGAAGCTGAGACATGGGAAATGCGATGATAATAGATCCAGAGAGAGCTGTATGATACCACGGTTAAATGACTACTGATGCCTCAATTGGCTAGCTTCTGTACCTGTATCCTAATTTTAGAATAACAAGTAGATACCCAAAGAAGCATAACAGCTCTCCTGTGTCAATGACTGACATGGCCTTTTTGACGTTCCTTCTAATTCTGAAGTTGTTATTAATCTCAACCACATAGAGGCATAAATTTGTACATTAGTGTGTGATTACAACCTCCCTTGTGTATGTAATCACAAATGGTTTTAATTTAGAAAATACACATTTTAAAATTACTATAGTAGATCTATATTATGGACAAGGAACATGCAGACTTACAATTCTGAAATTAATTTTTCAGATACCTTTTAAATGCTTAACTACAGTTTTAGTCTGATATCTTTCAAGATGGAACTCAAAGTCTTCAAGAATATGTATATATTTACATGTTTCACTTGAAGAGAAGCAACAACTTGCAATGTACTTAGCCCTTGTTATTGCAATAATCTAATGGTTCTTACATTAGACAAATCTATGTGTAGAAATTAGGGAACATTTTTTTAAGAGTTTACAGGAAAGTTTGAGATCATATTAAAGAGCCATGCTTGTTTTCTTCTTCTTTTTTTTAAAAAAGCCCCAAATACCCTCCCCCCTGCCCCTAGACATTGAAGTTCAGTACAGAGTGAATTCTAAAGTTTTGGCTTGGTTGCTCCCACTGACTTTTGTGTGAGTTTGCATGATTAGGAGTGAACAAAACTTTTTGGATAGAGTCAGCCATTCATCCTTTTAATGGATGTCAGGTGTTAACTTCCCTCAAGGCTTACTCCACTGATGAGAACAGTATTAGTTATAGAATAAAATATTTTTCAACATGAAAAACCCCTGATATCTTCTGATCCAAAACAAAAACCTGCAGATTAGGCTTTAAATACACTTAAAAGGTGAGATAAAACTTGCAAAATCAACTTAGATTGGGGCTTTTGTATAACGCTGGCACCTAAACCACTGAAGTGATCTAGGGAGATTATCCCCAGCATTATATACCTCTCGAGGCACCTACAGCTTTCTAGATATCTTGCTGGCGGTCTTGAAATTTTGCTAGATGCCTTGAGTTCACATCTTGTACATATGCATAAATACTTTGGCTTGAACAACTGGGTGACCAAGTTGCCCCTCAATTTCACCATGATCCAGTTGGAAAGCAGAAAATTACGTGAATGCCTTAGCCCTGTGAAACACTGTACTCTACACTGGTAACACTGAGTCTAGCACAGAGAGAACAAACCCCATTTTGGTTACAAAAGACTAACAACAAAGAGAACACTGCTGAGGGGAAAAGGAGAAGGTTAAAATGTGGATTTTTATATAATGACCTAGTGGTTTGAGCAACTGCCTAGGAAGGCAGAAACTGAGGATCAGTTCCCTTCATAGCCTGAGAACATAACAATTTCTTACGTCCTCCACTTGACACGTATGTGTTGCACTCAATCCCGACAGTGGTTCAGAGACATCTTCCTCTCATCCAATTGACATTGGCCACCATGGAGTGCATCAGTCATGGGGTTAGAAGACGAACAAGCCAGGAGGGACAAGACTCGTACCTGTCGGTGCTGTGATGGCTAGGATATTCAGACTAGCCAGAAGATGTCTTAGTCCTGGCTCTGAGCACTGTTTCTGTAGGGAGTAATTAATTAAAACATTAATTCCACTTAAGTTCAAATTAGTTCCGTATAGCAAATGTAGGTCTAGATTTTGAGAGCAGAGTACTACTGCACAGATCCAGAAGCAAAGGTGAAGGAGGGCACATCAGGAGTTTTTTAAGTTGTCTTCTGTGTCATAGCTATTAAGAAGGCAGTGAAATTGCTTTAATGTACCTTCAGGCTTTCTTGAGCTATTTTTCTTGGACTAGGCACAACAATAGCAGCTAGCTCAGCCTAGCAAGTCTGAAGTCTGTCTTTCTCATGTCTTAAAACCTAAGTTAAGTGTCTAATGTGGACATTTTTGATTTTTTAGTGACATTTAGTTAATCTGTTTTCTGAAGGTATCCCACTCATTCCCTTCAGTCTACTAACTCTATTAATAAGAGTGTTCTGGTAGCTGGATGATAGTTCTAAAACATGTTATTTTGTAAACTAGTATCTACGATTACAAAAGAATAGCTAAAGTTATTTTAAAGAGCATTGATGCTTTTAAAATATTGTAGATAAGAAGAACAGTAGGACTAATTCTATACATTTTACCAATTTGTTTCATAATGTTATTGAAAGGATAGAGATTTTCATAGCTATTTAAATGGCTACTTTTAGTTGTTAAAGCACAGATTTCTTTTTAGCAAGTTCTTTCTTACACAAAGTGTTTTCAAATAAGCATTTCAAAAGCAGCACATGTAAAACAACACTACAGTGCTTCATATTAACATTTCCACATCTTTAATTTTTACCTCTATCAGATCACATGGAGAGAAGGCTTTATGTCTGGAATCATCATTTCTCTGAACCCCCTTGACATTCTAGAGACATCAGCCTCCCCTGGAGTACATCTCTGATAGTCGGTCTAATGCCTTTGTTTCACAAGGGAACTGAGCTGAGCATGGCTTTGTGATTTTTTGTTCCTGAAACACTATAAAGAAATAGATAATGATCGCATGCAGCGTTCTATACCAAACGTTGGTGGCTACTCAGATCAAAGCAGAGAATTGCTTTCTTAGCCACTGTTTTAGAAAAACACACATCTAAATGGTTTGGGGGAAAAGGGCATTTTCATAGCTTCTTGCTACACATGCATGCCTTGTTGTATTTGAACAAGCTTAATATTGTTGTCAGTTTTCATAGGTGAATGAGAAAAATAAATATTTCCACTTATGCTTATGCTTCTAACATGATATTATTTAATTTTGTCATTCCAGTCTCATTATCAGTGTCGTTCCACCATGAAAATGCTAATGTACTGATTTTCTTTTTTCTGCATTTTTTCTCAATACTTTGCCTTACAATGTGTAGGCAATTAGCCTTTGTATTCATAGAGATAAGGTACTTATTACCTCTATAGAACTGCAGAATAGCTTGCATCAACACCAAGAACCATGCAAATTCAAGTCATAATAAAATACATGGCTAAATATATTATGCTAAAATCTTATTCCAGCTACCTTAGAATGGCTTTCATTTTGATCAAAAAGCTTTCAGTATTTCGAAGACGGTAGTGCCAGGTACTTGCCAGGAAGCCAAGAAAACCCTCTCCTGGACAGGCATTGTTAAAAGAGTGCATTGGGTGAATCCATGTTAAAAGCATCATCTTTAGATGTTGGATCTTTATTTCTATCAATTCAGTCTCTTTCATGGAAATTATTATGGCAGAAGGCCACTTTTCTAATATTTGATTTTCATATTTTCTGACTTAAAATGTCTAATTATGTATAGTGCATAGCCTAGTGAGGTGCACCTAAAAGCACAGACCTAGCTAGAGAACAAAGCAGCTGTTCACAATAGGTCACAAAAAGACAAAACCAAACTGATTTATTTTTTTTCCCTAGTTACAGGAAACTGTCTATTATTTCTTATACATGCCTGTATAGTTTCCATAAAGAGATACAATATGAAATGTACGCTTCTAAAAAATTCTTTCCTCAAGAGGCACAGAAGGGCTTATAAAAGCATAAAATGCTGTCCAAATTAAGCTGCTAAGCATGGAGATACAAACCATAATTTGTAAAAAAAATCAACAATGAAACCTTTCTTTCCCAGTGCCTTAGCAATGATTTCATATGACTATTTCCAATACCTCTTTAGGACATGACTGGCTGAGTAAGGAGGTAAAGATGGAGAGCTACTATTGCCATAAGCACACTCTTATGGTTAGTTCACAGTATTTTTGCCAGATGCCTACAAGAGTTTCATCTCAAAGTGAAAAATATTAATGGTCGCTTCCCACTTTCTGATCCTTTTTTTTGGAGAGCAGTAAAGCAGGAAAATGTGGTTAACAAAAAGTGTAACAAGTTTGTTAGTTGTTGATCGGGATATTCTGGTGGTTGATGAGGAAAATATTGGAAGAAAAAATCTTAGAAAGAAGTCCTTCCGTTTAGATTTTGAGAAAGATGTGGAATTAGGACTTTGAAACTCTCCTCTTTTCAGATTACTAAACCCCTCCCATTTTTGCCCCCACCATGTAGATGATGTTCTGCATTTTACACAGTAAATCTTATAAGTACGTGGAGTCTGTTTTGCAATTAGTCCAAAGGGCCTGGTTATACCTCCAGAGTTAACTAAGGAATAAATATGTAGTTCTGAAAACCTAAAACAGTTACTGACTTGAGAGTGCAATAATGCAAGGACATGATGTGATACAGAATTTGGGCACTGCTCCTTTCTTTGAGAGGTGCCTATTAGAAAATATTTTTAAAAAGAAGAAAAAGTTTACATTTCCCAAAAAGTTTAAATAACAATTTAAACAACAAACCAAGCTGAGTAGTCCAATTACACATTAGAGACCAATTTTTCAATTGAATTGTAAGTTTGGTAGAATAGAATAGAATAGAATAGAATAGAACAGAACAGAACAGAATATTTCAGTTGGAAGAGACCTACAACGATCATCTCGTCCAACTGCCTGACCACTTCAGGGCTGACCAAGTTAAAGGATGTTGTTAAGGGCATTGTCCAAACACGTCTTAAACACTGACGGGCTTGGGGCATCGACCACCTCTCCAGGAAGCCTGTTCCAGGGTTTGACCACCCTCTCAATAAAGAAATGCTTCCTAATGCCCAGTCTGAACCTCCCCTGACACAGCTTTGAACCATTCCCACGTGTCCTGTCCCTGGGTACCAGGGAGAAGAGCTCAGCGCCTCCCTCTCCACGTCCCCTCCTCAGGAAGCTGCAGAGAGCAATGAGGTCGCCCCTCAGCTGCCTCCCCTCCAAACCAGACAAGCCCAAAGCCCTCAGCCGCTCCTCGTAGGCCATGCCTGCCAGCCCTGTCACCAGCTTTGTTGCCCTCTTCTGGATGTATTCAAGGACCTTAACAGGCCATGTGCTCACATTTTTTGTCACATCTCTCTAACTTTGCCACCTACTTTTAGCTGCTTGCAAAATCAGAGTACTTGTATAAATGTATTCGGTTATGGAGGCAGCTGATCACTAAGTGATTTAGCTAAAAGCAGAACTGCAGCACTAAATTACCGTTTGCATTAGCAAATGTGATACTTTTAGGAACTTTGTCATAAATGGTTAAATCCTCAATTTTTCAGGCTATTGGCTTGACTCTTGACTCATCAGAGCACTTCTTACACACTTGGGCTGAGCTCAAATAGCATCTATACTGCTCTAAGTCCACTGACTTAGTGGAGTTTCTCCTGGTTTAAGGCTGCAGAAGAAAGATGCAAATCAGCTGGATGGCACTGCCTGTGCAGCTGAGGGCACCCCACCCAGGCAGCAATCCCTTACCCCCAAACCAAAAGGTGTAAGGTGACTCAACTGTGCACATCTAGTCTTTTCTTGAGCAGAGTGAGTAACACTGAGCATGTCGCCTACACTATCCTCTGGGCCTGATGTGGTGCTCCCATGGCTTCAAATGCTATTTTTGAGATGTGTGTCTTTTTCAACAGAAATATCTTAAAGAATATGAGGAGTACCACAGTCACCAGACCAGTGTTTTTTGCAGCATGAAGTCGCAGGTAAGTGATGAGAAGGCAAGTCCTGTCCAGGTTGAAGCTGGATGCTGCCCGTGCTCTGTTTGGTCTTCTCATGGTCTTTTCAGGAATGATGTCACAGTTAAATTGTCTTGGGAAGCATGTGCAGCTTGATCCTGAAGGAACTGTCTGCATCACTCCAAAAGAAAGCCTGAGAATAAGCGTAGACAGTGAGACAATAAGGGGCTGAAACATAAAGACGAACCACAGAGGTAAAGCATTTGTCAGTGGAGACTGACCCTGTAAGACTTGCCAATGGCAAGAGCAAGGTCTTGTCATGTAAATGAAAGTCCTCTCACAGAGGTCCAGTAAAGATTTGTACAGCTGGTTATTAAGAGGATTGCACAGAAATAGATAGTGGAAACCTGCAAAATACAGAGTCACAAGATGCGCTCATTTTCATTTGACATCAGAAAAGTCTGCCAAACAAATATTTTTGTAATGCATGATTGTGAGTAATTCAAAAGAAAAATTCTGAAAAGACACTGCCAATGTTTCTAGCTGAATTGTTTTTTTTTTCCCCAGGCAAGTAATCAGATTTTAGTAATGGTTTTAAATTGCATGCTTCCATGTTACAAATGCTTTTAAAGATTTTAAATCTGTACCTGGTTTATATTCAGATTGTGTCTCTCCGTAATTTAAATCTGGTACATTAATGAGGAAAATAGTAAGCACAATAATCAAAACAAGGTCATGGAATAAAAGTGATTAAAGTAAAAATGCAACCTAGCTATATAAAATAGTGCTAATAGTAATAGCTGAAGCAAGGATATTTAAGATCTAAGGATCTTGCATTCTTTTTTTATGATCTGATAGAAGCTACTATTACAGCACTATTGTTTTGCTATAAGGCCTCTGACTAAATGGAAAAATGTTCTTTCCAAAGAACTTTCCTCAGAGACTTAATAAGCTATTTTAACTGAAAAGACATCTGATAAAAGTTACAAAATTCTTGCGATAAGTAAAAGTTACGTCTTCTAAAAAAATCCCTCTCCTTCCTTCTCCCTCACTCTTTTCTTTCCTGAGTAACTGTAAATCCATTACGGTCACATTTGTGTACTGCATGGTAAGCAACTGGGAACTGTTATAAGTTAAAGAACTAGTATTTGGCACTTACGCATGTAACTGAAATATTGTTTCTTCCTGCATAATTCGGGTGTGCTTTTCATCAGCAAGAATCTGTGTCTGTAGTGTGAAATTCCATTAGCTGATACTGGAATAGCCTTAATGCTATAGCAGCGGTATGAAAAGGCTCATGTCTAATTCATTGCAGCACCCCCAAGCCTCCCCCCATCCCGACATATGAAGCCGTGATCCTCCTGTAAAAGAATGCTGCGTAGACCTTCCTCCAGAATACGGCGCTCTCGGATGAAATATGGGACAAGTTCATTTTTTTGTAGACTTCAGGTACCCCTGACCTCTTGATCTTTTGTATGTCTCTATTTTTTTGGCTTGACAGACCACATGCCAACGTGCAGCCCAGAATTCCTCACCCGCGTGATTTATTGTTTACAGCTGTTCGAGTACTTCAGACATGGCAGCTGCTTTTCAGATGTCCTCAAATTAGAATGAAAGTCTTAGATAGAGGTCTTAATGCAAACCTGCGTGCTTGCAGAAAGAAAGGGGAAAAGCTGATGAAAAAATCATCTGAATTCTACTCTAAAAGCTCTCAATTGATCCTAGCCTTGAGGGCAAAGGAAAATGTTTGGTTTCTTTCGTAAGCTCATTAGGTGTGGGAGAGCCTATTTGGCATTTGCTATTGACCGGGTCTGAGCGAAAAGTGATCACTGGCAGGATGCTCAATAAGAGATCAATAACAAGCGTGTGATTGGATTAGCTACTTGATCAATGCTTTGTGCTAATATATTAACAAGCAAATTACCAGGCAGCCCATAAGAGCAGAGTGCTGGCTATAATTGTATTACAAACTATCGTGATCTAATGACCCCTGAAGTGCAAAAGGTTATTTATACAGTCAAAAGGCCTAAAAGTGCTTTGAGTGATGCTGCATTATTTCAGAAAGAAAATCTTTCCCTCAATTAGCTAGCATTCAATCATGCGGTTAAAACAAGCATGTGTATTTTGCATTCTTCCAAAATTTTCAGACCAGTTTTAGCCCTACTGCTGAGACGGAAGGGGGAGTATTTCAGTGGGCAATTAAAGGTGGGAACGCTTCCACAAGAGCTGGGAAATAACTGGAGAGGAGAGTGGGGAAGGAGGTGGCTCCTGGGGGACGGGAGAGCATTACCAAGCGGCACCGGGGACTGAGGAGGAAGACTGTCATGCAGCTGAAGGAGTTGCTTAAAAGCATCTAAGCTTGCAGATAGGGCTGTGCAAATACTTAAATTTAAATCTGAAAATTCTGCATGAAATTCAGAAGTAACACATAAGGTATGGTAAAAACAGAGTTCTCATTCTTTTTAAAGAGTCTGTGTTGATTTCATTTGTCTACCACGAGACCAGAATAAGGCATCTGTTGCGTGGTTACATTCTCTGGGTTCCTAGCACATGAACTGCAACTTTTAGGTTTCTGTAAAGAACAGATAAGCATGTTTAAAAGCAAGATCACTGTGGGTTTTGAGACAAGGGGACAAGCTTGTATTCTAAATTTGGTCCCCACGGTTAAAGGGAAAATTAGGAAAAATAATTGTAAAAAACATGAACATTTCTATTCACTTTCTAGTTAATTCTCCCCTTTGCATTTTATAGTGCAAAATGCCAACTGGTTTACTTTCTGTTCTTTATAGGCATTACGCCTGATATATAGCAGGAACAAACCAGGTAAGCACACAAGTGTTCAAAAAAATAAGCAGTCGTGAAGTCCTAGACTTCATATTCATCTGGACAGACATTTTAGCTGCAAATTCAGATTTCCAAGGCTTTGCCATTGCCCTCCCCCTCCCCTCCGCCTTTCCTCCCTTCCAAGGGGAGGCTGAAATGATGGCAATGAGATGTTATTTGGGGGAAAGCGGGGGGCTCTGCCGGGGCGCAGGGGCCAAGGGGCAACA
>NW_009601924.1:12321-12800 GCF_000690535.1 Cariama cristata | reverse complement strand
GGTTACAGCATTGGTGGATAAGGAAAGAGGAACTGATGTATCTACCTGGACTTGTGCAAAGCATTTGACACTGTCCCACATGACATCCTTGTCTCTAAACTGGAGAGACACGGATTTGACGGATGGACCACTCGGTGGATAAGGAATTAGCTGGATGGTCACACTCAAAGAGTTGCTGTCAACGGCTTGATGTCCAAGTGGAGACCGGTGATGAGTGGTATTCCTCAGGGGTCGGTATTGGGACCGGTGCTGTTTAACATCTTTGTTGGCTGGAGTACTGCATTCAGTTCTGGGGACCCCAACTCAAGAAGGACAGGGACCTGTTAGAGCAAGTCCAGAGATGATGCTCGGGCTGGAGCACCTCTCCTATGAAGACAGGCTGAGACAGTTGGGGTTGTTCAGCCTGGAGAAGAGAAGGCACCGGGCAGACCTTAGAGCAGCCTTCCAGTACCCAAAGGGGCCTACAAGAAAGCTGGGGA
>NW_009601924.1:0-11944 GCF_000690535.1 Cariama cristata | reverse complement strand
TGACAGTTTTAACAGGGACTGGGAAGATACTGAAGATCAGTTGTGCAGCAACTAAGCACCATGCAGCCACTCACTCACTCCTCCCCCTGCTCCCCAGGGAGAATGGAAAGGAGAATTGGAAAAAAGGTGCAACCCATGGGTTGAGACAGGAACAGACGGCATAAAATAATATTATTATAATAATTAATAATTGTAATTAAAAGGGACGTAACAAAAAGAGAGAGAGAGAAATAAAACGCCAGAAAGACAAGTGATGCACAATACAATTGCTCACCACCCACTGACTGATGCCCAGCCCATCCATGAGCAGCAATTGGCCCCTCCCAGCCAGCTCCCCCCAGTTTATATACTGGACATGACACTCTATGGTATGGAATATCCCTTTGGGTGGTTCGGGTCAGCTGTCCTGGCCATGCTCCCTCCCAGCTTGTTGCGCACCTCCGTGTTGGCAGAGCATGGGAAACTGAAAAGTCCTTGACTTAGAGTAAGCACTACTTAGCAACAACTAAAACATCAGTGTGTTATCAGCGTCATTCTCATGCTAAATCCAAAACCACAGCACTGTACCAGCTACTAGGAAGAAAATTAACTCTGTCCCAGACGAAACCAGGACGAGATCTAAAAACTAAAATTAATTATGCTTTTGCTTCTGAGAGTTCAACCTCCACTGCCTGTTGCAGTGCCAGCTGCAATGCACTGGCTCAGTCGGCCTCAGTGTTTTGTGTCCTTTTCTTGTTTGGTATCAGTGAGGGTGACTGAAAGGCTAGCTAGGAGCCGTCCTCCCTTTCTCTGTGGGCCTCAGTGACAGCTGACTGCTGCTACAGTACTGGTCTTCTGGAAACACTGGTCTTGGGTGCAGCTGAGGACAGTGGGTGGTCTCAGCCCTCTCATTAACAGGACACTAGAGGAGAGAAACAAGACAATTCTAACATGTGGTTCTTCTCATCATAAAGGACATGTCAAAAACAGGTCAGATGAATAATTCCCCAGAATTACCTACTCCTCTCCATTAACCATAAGCATTACCTAAGGTCACATGCTTAGATACAAATATCCATATTGCAGATACCTACATTTAGATTAGAAGAATCCCACCCTAGACATCTGCATTTCAGAAGAGCAAAACATTGGTGCCTTATGGCACAGATGCACCTAGGAGGTCATACTACCATCACAGTTTTCCACATTACATAGACTAAGAGTTTTGACTCCCAAGTCTTCTCTGGGCATTCACAACGAATGTCAAACTGCACAGTTGGAAAGAATGTGGCCTGTTTCTCAAGAGCAGAACATAGATTCTGGCCACCATGTCATACTTCTTTCACATATGGCTTAAAGTCTGGGAATTTCATAAAGCTGACCATTAAAAGAAATTGCACACATATTAACTACTATTTTATTTATTTGCTAACAAACACAGAGAAACACTATCGTAACAAAAAATATAGCAACTATGAAGTACAGTAGGAACAAACAATCCCTAACTACTATATCCAAGTAAATACTAGCGCTGATCAACTTCTTTGCCAAGGAACCAAACGGTATTTGGGGCTGCATTTCGCCCTTGGATGGACGACTGCGCAAAGAAAGTATATGGTCTGTGATTTAACAGACTCAGAGAAAAATAAGCTTTTTATCTTGCTTTGTAACAAGATTCCTCCATAATATTTTCATAATTAAAAACTAGGAGTAGGCAGGTGAGAGGCAGAGCTGTTCCATGTGAACAAAGACATGAGAAAGAAAGGCGTAATTGCGGCTCCTACTTCCAGTTCCTGCTGCACAAGCTATAAAATTGCCGTAATGTCTTTCTCAGAGAGCTTTATTGCGTTATTTCGTACTGTCTTCCAAGCTAGAGTAGGCCTACAGACCTCCTTTGATATGTTTACACTGAACAATGAATGATCTCTTCAGCTGACCAAATACAGATGTCTACCTAAGAGTGAGATGAGTTGTCTCCAAGCTCCATTGATTGTATTGACTAGTTTGACTACAAGGGCCATTTAGACACTCAGCTTTCTCACCCAGGCCTCACAGCTCTCACTGGCAGATAGGTGAATATTCCAGACTAGCTTAGTAATGAACTAAATGATCTTAACAAAATGGAGAAATGGTCTGAAAACAATAGGAGGCAATTCTACTGAGGCAAGAATAAAGCTCTACACTTAGGCAGCACATGAAGGATGGTGGATGATAGGCTAAGGAGCAGTTCTGAGAAAAAGCTGAATAAACTGAAGATTAATCAACAGTGTCATTTGGTTATGAAAAAAAGCAGTCATAATATGATGGGATGTACACCTGACAAGGCGTATGAAGGAATCCTTCCATTCTGTTTGGCACAGGTTACATTGCATCCAGTTTTGGGCACTGCACATCAGGAAAGATGGAAAATAAAAGTAAAGCTGCAAGAATGGCTGGAGGTCAAGAAAAATAACTTATTCTCAAGTCATTTCAGGTCAAGATCCAGAAGAGGTAGCAATGGGCTGAACTTGCAGCAAAAGAGATTCAGGTCACAGATCAGGCTTGTACAATTTAACTTACACATATCAAAAAGGGCAGTTTTCTAAAATGATTAAACACTGGAATGAACCACCTTGAGAGATTCTGAAATCTCCATTCTTGGAGGTCTTGGAAAGCAAGTTAGCCAGGGATCTGTTAAGGAGAACACAGGTATATTTAATTCTGCCTTGATCAGAGGGAAGGAGTAGATGACCTCAGATCTGCTCTAGCACTGCTTTCTGTAATTCTGTGATAACAACCCATTTTATAGATACAGGATCAAAAATATGATTTGCCTTTGACTACAACAGTATGGCATATCCAGAATTAGGACACCCTGACCTACCTCATTCTTTTAAATAACAACAGCCAGTAATATTGACCTATTCTTAAGACAAAAAAAATTCTCTTTTAAACAGTCACATTTTAAAAATAGATTACAGAATCATAGAATAGTTTGGGTAGGAAGGGACCTTTAAAGATCCTCTAGTCCAATGCCCTGCCATGGGCAGGGACTTTTTTTACTAGACAAGGTTGTTCAAAGCCCCATCCAACCTGACTTTGAACACTTCCAGGGATGGGGCATCCACAGCTTCTCTGGGCAACCTGTGCCAGCACCTCACCGCCCTCATCATAAAAGATTTCTTCCTTACATCCAATCTAAACCTACCCTCTTTCAGTTTAAAACCACTGCCCCTCGTCCTGTCACTACAGTCTCCCTCCATCTCTCTTACAAGCCCCTTTTGTATATTGAAAGGCCACAATAAGGTCTCCCCGGGGATTTCTCTTCTCCAGGCTGAACAACCCCAACTCTCTCAGCCTGTCTTCACAAGAGAGGTGCTCCAGCCCGAGCATCATCTTCGTGGCCTCCTCTGGACCCGCTCCAACAGGTCCAGGTCCTTCTTGTGTTGGGGGTCCCAGAGCTGAAGGCAGTACTGCAGGGGGGTCTCACCAGAGGGGAGCAGAGGGGCAGAATCCCCTCCCTCAACCTGCTGGTCACACTGCTTGGGATGCAGCCCAGGATACGGTTGGCTTTCTGGGCTGCAAGCGCACATTGCTGGGTCATGTCCAATTTTTCATCGACAAGTATCCCAAAGTCCTTCTCTGCAAGACTGCTCTTAATCCGTTCCTCCCCCAGTCTGTATTGATATTGCGGATTGCCCCAACCCAGGTGCAGGACCTTGCACTTGGCCTTGTTGAACTTCATGAGGTTCGCACACGGCCCCGCCTCGCAAGCCTTTGAAGGTCCCTCTGGATGGCATCCCTTCCCTCCAGCATGTCGACCACACTACACAGCTTGGTGTTGGCAGCAGACTTGATGAGGGTGCACTCAACCCCACTGTCCATGTTGCTGATGAAGATATTAAATAGTACTGGTCCCAGTACGGACCCTTGAGAGACACCACTCGTTACTGGTTTCCACTTGAACACCGAGCATTGACTGTAACTCTTTGAACACAGCCATCCAGCCAATTCCTTATCCATCTAACAGTCCATCCACCAAACCCATACTTCTCCAATTTAGAGGTAAGAATGTTGTTGGGGATTGTATCAAAGGACTTACAAAGTCCAGCTAGATGACATCCACTGCTCTTCCCTTGTCAACTGACGCAGTCACACTCCATTGTACAAAGACACTAAATTAATCAGGCATGATTTGCCCTTGCTGAAGCCATGTTGGCCATCTCTAATCACCTCCCTGTCTTCCATGTGTTTTGACATATCTTCCGGGAGGATCCGCTCCATGATCTTACAGGGCTGGAGGTGAGGCTGACTGGTTGGTAGTTACCCTTTTTAAAAATGAGTGTGATGTTTCCCTTTTTCCACTCACCAGGGACTTCACCTGACTGCCATGACTTTTCAAACATCATGGAGAGCGGCTTGGCAACTACATCAGCCAATTCCCTCAGGATTCTGGGATGCATCTCAATGGGTCCCATAGACTTATGTACATTCAGGTTCCTCAGGTGGTCTCGAATCTGATCTTCTCTTACAGTGAAAGAGACTTTGCTCCCTGCCTTGAAGTTCAGGGGCCTGACAGATGTGGAAAGTGGGATTACCACTGAAAACTGACCTAAAAAAATTTATGAGTACCTCAGCCTTCTCCCTGTTGTTTGTCACTAATCTTTCTGTCTTATTTATTAAGGGGAGGCGGGGGAGGGGGTTGGGTACCACTTGTAAATTTTAAAAAGTGCATAACTACATTATTGTTCAATCTGTAAATACAAACTGAGCAATTTCATCATTTTAATGTATAAAAATCAGACTCGCACTTACAGCCACATCAATTACTTAGCATAGTAAATACATTACGTAGCAAATAGTGATACAAAACTGTGCACGCAATTTCATGCAGTATTTTTGTATCTTTTTGAGTTGCCTGTAAACTGTCTGAAACAAAGATGCCAAAGAAAACTTGAAAGAATGCAGCAGTATTATCTCTGTCACATGTAAAGATCACTTTCATTTTCTTCGGTGACTTCCCTGCAGAATAATGTTAGCACAGACCCAGAAGTATGATCTCATTCTTTGACCTTTTCAAAACAGATGGGTTGGGGGATCACCATGAAAACTGCAACTTCATAATCTTCTAACATAATTGTTACAACCATGTACCTTCTCAGAAACCATGCCAATCATTTGCACTGAATTAAGGCAATTTTCTGGCATTAAATTTCAATGACTTTATGCCCAGGGTCAAAAAAATACTTTGTAATTTGTTGTAGATGGCCCAAGCATAGACCCACCACTTCAGCGGGGTCCTATGACAATACGACAGAGCATTCCAGCAAAACAATGTTCGGGAGGAGGAGAAGTATAAATACAGCAATTACGATTTTAAAGCCAAGTGCTCTTTTACATCTGTGTGGGCTTCATTTGCCCATGCTTCTTCCTTTCTGCAATGAATTATCATGTTACTGTTATCTATTTCTTATGAGTTTTTACGAAGTTTTAAAATTCAATTGAATCTCCCAATTCAGTTTCAGTACAGACATTCTTATCTGCACCATAGAACTCTCAGGGAAAAGTCTAGCATAAATGGTGTGTCTCATGCTCTGCATACTGCCGTAGTTGGATACATACGATGGTCCTTCTCTGTGCCTTGGGAAAACCCCCTTCAAAATTATTCAGCATGTCGGGGTTTTATATGCCAAGCTTAAAAGAGTAGTCACACATGCTACCAGACTTTAATATTTGTAATCTCATAAATTAACAAGGTCATCAGATCTATTGATTACAATAAAATTCCCAAGACATTTTTGCTTCTATAAGCCCTCAGGTAGCGAAGTCGAAGCCACTGGCTCTGGGACAGGCACTGTCTTCTGGAACTCCATCAGTGACACTTGCCATCCGGATTTACAGATACTGTGGCAGAGACAGTTTAGCTCTGTTAGCAGGTCAAAGACATGCTCGGGACTTGTCTAGACAAGGTGCTTTAAGAAAATCAATCTGGATCAACCAAGTGAAGTGAACCATATGATACTGGATTTACAGTCTGAATAAGTATCTGCACAAGTGTTTAATACTATTTAGTAAATCTGCATTAGAAATCTATTGAGATTAACTTCCATGTTTCACAGGTAAGAGTTTTTTGTGCTCTGTGACAGTGGCAGCTTCTTAACAGGAACTCCCTAATGCGAGCCATAAAGCCTTCCTCTTAAGATTTTTTCAGGGCTAGGAGAGGCTCCATCTCAGCCTGCAGTCCTTAACCAGGCAACAAGAGGAATGATGGCAGTTATGAGAGAAGTGATATATCCAGCAGATTAGAAGCTTATGCTTATATTTGGGGTTATAATTGGAGGCATTTAGATACTGTACACTTAAATAGTGCCCTGCTGATATCCAGCTTTCCTAAAATTCAAATTAACAAGGCATTTCCCATGTGGAGATATTGCCCCTCTTTCCATAAGAATTAAGAGATCAGAAGTGAGTTGTTATGCACCTGACACAAAAAACAAAAAATGCATAACTTAACATTAGACATACAAAATACAGATGTCTACATCTGACCTGTTAGATCACGTTCTGCACAAATCGGTATTTACAGATGAAACTCCTCTCTAAAACAGACTAGATGAACTACATACTCGAAGTATCTACCTCTCTCTTCTGACTATAAAGAAGTGTGATGTGACACGGTGTATGCTGTACACCTCTAAAGATAAATTATATTAATATGTATCAAGTTTTCCCTAATATTTGTTTCATCTTAGCACGCCCTACTAAGGATGATCAAAATGACTGTAGGTTTCAGGTCTCTGGCTGCACGTTGTATTTCCCCTGTCCCTCTGCAGGACATCTTCTATGCATTTTCATTACATATCTGAACAAAAGTCATATTTAAATGGTTTATTTTTCTTTTGCAGTGTTCCAGAGATCCAACTGTTTTTCTTTTGCTACCAATAGCATCTGAATGTCACTTGCCTCAACCACTAGTGTCTCAAGGCACCATATTCACCTGTAGAAAAGATGGATGGAAAAAGGCTGTAGGGCAGTGAGTGTCTCACAGGAGATTGCCCTAGTAGCCCCACGGCCCAGGCTGTGACACCACATTAACCCCGACAGATGTACTTCAGCTTGTGAGCCCCAATTCTCCGGTTTGATTTCAGTCAGGTTGGTGCCTCCCCTCATAGGCAGTGCCTTCACTTGGGGCCATAGTTTGGGAACTGCTGCTCCAGGCCTCGTAAAGGCTTGAATTACATGTATATATTCTTTTCTGGATAAGACTAGGTGGTGACATACTAATCTAGTTTCCTTCTGCAACAGGATAACAGATGGGAGAAGCAGGAGGTGTCATATCTTGACTGGTTTTGACACTGACATATATTATTCTTCTACCTAAGACAGAGAAACACAGTTTAGAGGAAACTAGTATAGGATGAGTACAAACCAGTTGGGAAGTCAGTCACTAGAAGCATTTATCAATGGTTAGTTATTGAAATGGAAGGAGGTATAGAGTGGGATTCCCCAAGAATCTGTGCTAAATTTGGGGCTTCTCAGTATTTCCATTAACAACCTGAATGAGGGAAGACAAAATACACGTACTTGTTACTGCAGATAATTCCATGCTAATAGAGGCTGCCAGCTTACTAGAAGATAGTACTCAAATTCAGATTATCTCGACAAATTGAAGAAATAGTCTTCAAAATACGTGGCAAATCCATAAGGACATATGCAAGTCCTGCACTTTCACACTGCACAAATACAGGCTAGGCAAGAACTGGTGAGACAGCAGCCCTGTAGAAAGGAGCTAGGGGAGCACAGCCAGGATACAATCAACTGTGCTGCTGCAAGTAAAAAAAAAAAAAAAGCAAACCCCATAGTGGGATATATAAAAAGTAAGTCAGTTTTTAGGAGAGTTGTCTGGTCCCTCAGTGGTGGCAAGCTCTTAGCTGGAATACTGAGTCCAGTTTGAGCTATGCCAAAAGAGAAATTGGATAGAGTTCAGAAAAGTGAGGTAAGAATTGTCAGAGGCTTTAAAAAAAAAATTACACCTATGAAGAAAAATCCAAAGGACTGGCATGGTTTAGTCTACAGATGACTACAGAAAACATGCCAAGAAAAGACTTCCAACATGAAGGATAGTGAAACAGTGGCATAGATTGCACGAGGGGTGTGTGAAATCTCCATCTCTGGGTGTCTTTAGGAACAGGCTAGACAAATGGAAAAGACAGAGGGATAGCGGGTCACCAGGGCATAGGGAGGGTTTCAATCATCTCTGAGGTCCCTTCTAACACTATTTTCTAGCATATTGTCATTCTGCATCTTCTAAACTTTTTGTTGTGAGTAGTTGTGTTTAGAGTAATTGTGCAAAGACCAGCATTTCTCATTCAGCATCCTTGGAGTTGAATGAACCTGAGCTTTTTACTTGTTATAAATTCAGTAAGTCCGCTAGTTCTCAGAGTTCACTGCACTAAAGCTAAGGGAGTTAGACAGCCTGCTTTTATAATGCTTTCATTGAATAAACTTGCAAAGCTGCTACCTACAGTCTACATTATTGCTCAGCACCACTTTGTTAATTTGGAATCCAGATCTGGTGACTGATTTAGGAAAACAGTTCAGCTAATCCCTAGTGAATAGAAATCCTCAGCCTAAGATTGTATGGCTCACTAGATTCCCACACGTGCAAATGCAGCAGCTGCCTTGCAAAGGGAAGTTAAAATATCAAGTACAAACTTTAGGGGGTTTTCACAGGACATGCTTATTTTCCTTCCTCGGAGATCTAGGGCTCCAAAAGGAAGAAGTAGAGACAATCACAAACTTTCCCAGTAGACAACTTCTGTAGTAAGGTGGCAAGAGCACGTAGGTATTCTACAAAGCTCTTTGAGGGCAGCAATTCTGGCAGGAGAACGTTCAGAGCTACTGTTAAAAAACCTAATACTGCTAATTAGCCTTGTCTCATTTCTTCAGTCAGCCGATACAATTAACGTGCATACCCATGTGATATCAATAACCTATATATTTTAAACTGTTTCCACGTAATTGCCTTCTGCATGATAAAACACATTCAGGCAGAGTACTATGAATGACAATTCCTCAGTGAGAGCTCCTGGGAAGGCATTCGCTGTTATGGGAAGGCCCCTGTGCCGATTGCTTCCTGCCCGATAGGAAGCCCTTTGATTGACCCACAACCTATTGAGCTTTGGGAGACCACACAAGGCCCATTTCTTCACTCAAACTTGGTGTCAGGTAGGCAAGCAGCTGCTTTTCCTGATACGTTGAGATAGGTCAGTTGGTCAGACATATGTTATATACTGTACCTGCTCCTGCAGTAGCCATCCAAATTTAGAAACAAATTAGTAAATGTGATGAAAATAACTATTTTAATTATGACAACAATGAAAAGTTATTTATTCCTCAAAATTATTATAAAGTCATAATAACTGCTCTCAGATAAGTCCTTCTGAGTGGCACCGCATTCTTTCTATTGTTACATTATTTACACTATGAGTTTTGAGAGCATTCTGTAAGTTGCCCAGTTATATATTGATTTATATATGACCCTGGATATCTCATGCATTCCTCCCTCTTCTCATTCTTGATGTGCCCTCCCACCCCACTTCTTTTCACTTTCTCCCTCCCATATTTTCTTCCACTGTTTCTGAGATTTCTTCTTTTTCCTTCCAAATGAAGTCATATGGGATTAACCCTGGAGGCTCTAAGTACCTTTTCAACAGACTGATGCTCCTCTCCTGTTCTCAGGAGCTAAGAGATTTACTTCTACAATACTCTCACCTCCTGCCAATTACAAAATGGAGCTCAGATCTCCAACAATGTAGTGCAGGACACTAGACCAGAACAGCTGAAATCTCCTCATTAGAGGCAGGATATTCTTGTCCAGGGATACTTTCTAGTAAATGTACATTTACAGGTGCAATGAGAGATCTTTGATATAAAGCCTAAGAAAAAAAAATGAGGCTCAAAATCTAAAGCTACTCAGATACTTACCTCCTACTACCCAAAAAGAAATATTTAAACAGCAGGCAGATGCCCAAGGATCCCAGATGACATTTGGGGATCCAGGCCTACGGTCCCAACTGAGCTACCCAAGCACCAAATAATTCAAGCTGCTCTCAGATGGCTGAGAGTCTTTGGCAGAAACTTTGCCAAAGTTTCTGAACTAAACATATTTCGGGGCGGTGAATTAGGTGTTGCTGGTCTGTTTCCTGAAATCTGTATCAGAGATAGCTGATGTGTAGTAGAACTGGTTGTATGTTACATGTGGAAAGCAAGGGCCTATACAAAGATGTGTTGGTTGTGTTAACTTCGTTACAGTTTTTGTAGTGCCACGTGTAGTTGAGCCACTCACTTGAGCTGTAATAAAAGGCAAGCTGCATTTATTAAAATATGGTAACTATTTTGTGATGAGCAAATACTTTCTAATATAATTTCACACTGACATGCTTTTAATAACTAACAACACTTCCTTTTCACATAACATTTTATAATTTTTATCTGTCTCGCTTACATCCTTAGGCCATTGTGGCTATGACACAACTATCACATTTTATAAGCATGCTACAACTCTCCATAATCACTGTAAGTCAGTATACAGAATTGCCATAATGAGTTATATGGTTTCTGGACTCCCCAAAAACGATCTTACCCAAGTAAGCTTATAAGCCAAGTAGGCAATACACAAACAAGAACATGGTGTAACAGCTAATAAAAAAAAAATTTAAAAAATACCTATTAAAGTGAAGAAATGCTAATCATGAGGACACATTCTTCTCCTTCCAACACCCTTTTGTTTCTTATATCCTGCAATATAAGGGAAAAGAGACATAGCTGGTACAGTACCTATAAGCTAGATGCTACCGTATCCAGACTTCAGGGACCTAGCCTCTAAGGTAGGACACAATGTCCCAAACCAAGTGCTTCAATTTGCTGTTAAATACGTAAGAAAATCTGGACTCCCAGAAGAGTGACAAATACGCAGTTGCACATTAAGTCACGTAGAGTTAGGTGATACAACAGGCCAGGAATGTGAAGTTTCTCAAATCCCATTTCTCTCTAGAGTTTGCACACCTTGAAGCAACAACTCAAACCCAGTTTGAATTCTAGGCTGGAACCTAGGACCGTCCTTAAGCACTGAGCATTGCTACTATGAGTGAGCACTTCAGGAGAAACAGTACTATTACATTCACAAATTGCAAATCTCCCCGGCCACAACCACATACATTTCATTACCCAAACTACTTTCATTTCTATCTATGCAGATGTACATTACAGATACTGAACAAAGTTTCTCCATAGGTTAGCCCTTTAGCACAATAATCATTTCGGTTACCCTTCCCTGAATTCCCTCTAGAGCGCTCATTAATTTATGACTGAGAAGTAATATTAATTAATCTATTAAAATGAGGAAATACACATTCAAATGTATGCAGAGAAACATTTTTTCCTCTATTTACTCTTAATTTACATCTTGATGAGTCAAATCCCCACTGTTACATTGCCAAGTCAAATAAAATCTCACCAGTGCTTAAAGTTGTCCTGTGGGATTGTACAAAACACGTATCGTTAATGAATTTAGTCTTCTAAATGCACATGGCCAAAAAAGAACAGCATTTCGTATCTCCAAGCAAAAGTAACAAAGAAAACATCTTTTCAGAGCCACTGGCATTTCAGAGTGCAAATTATTTTCAATTTCAATACATCAGTGTTGGTATCCTTGATACAACTCTCTATAACACTCTATATAAATCTGAATTACTCTCCTGGAACTGTTGTTCCACACTCATAGATATGTAAGGTACCCCTGCTGATTTCAGCTTGCTTGGGAGTTCTAAAAGGCCGTGGTTGAGATGCAAACATAACTCTACTTTTAAAAAATATTTTAAAAAATAAAGTTTACGGCAGTTTTTCACATTTGTCTTTTGCTCTTTAGTTTCCAGCTAATGGATTCCGACGCCACCAAGGAAGGGGCAGAACGAGGACTGTTAGC
>NW_009601923.1:65027-69015 GCF_000690535.1 Cariama cristata | reverse complement strand
GGGTGATGGACTGACCCCAACCCTTGTTCTCTGTCTCCCTGTGCTGCTGAGGTAGAGAAAATCAGGAGTAAAGTTAAGCCCGGGAAGAAGGGAGGAGTGGGAGGAAGGTGTTTTTAAGGTTCGGTTTTATTATTCTACTCTGATTTGATTAGTAATAAATTACATTAATTTTTCCCCAAGCTGACTCTGTTTTGCCCATGACAGTAATTGCTGAGTGATCTCCCTGCCCGCATCTCGACCCACGACCCTTTCGTTATATTTTCTCTCCCCTGCCCTGCGGAGGAGGGCAGTGATGGAGTGGCTTTGGGGGGCACCTGGCCTCCAGCCAGGGTCAAGCCACGACATGCAGGTTGTCCTCTGCAAGGTCTGTGAACTCGGTTGTGTAGGATAACCAACATGGGTTGGTGGCTGCTAGAACCAATGTGTTTTGAATAGAACCAGTACAGTTTATATCTCAGCTGTCGCTATTCCTTCCCGTTCCTGGGTGACTGCCTCTGTCACTAGTTGTTGATTCCTCTGGTAGTTTTAGAGTCAACAAAGCCAGCTGTATTTTCAGCTTTGTGAAAATATAATGTACACTCACTCAAGATGAAGGAGCACACTTCTTCAAAATGCTGTTTAAAGTGAAATGCTTTTAGAGAAGGGGATTTTCAAATGTATTAGACAAAACATTTTAAGAAAAACTTGCTAACCATTTGAAAGCTGTTGCCTTTAGCACTTTACTTTGCAAAGTTCCTTACTGTGAGATGGGACATTTATTTTCTGTATTTGATGGCTGTGTTGACTTAGAGTGAGATAATGATCTACATTATCTAAAATGTGGGTGTCTCTGAAATGAGTGCAATCAGTTTCTCTGGGTATTCTCTAAACTTGCTGTGGGGATGTACTCACCTAGCTGTGTTAGGGCACCTCAATACTGCCTCAGGGACGACCTGCCCTCCCAGCAGAGCAGCTGCATGTGGAGCAGATGTGGTCAGATTGTTAAAAAGGAACAAACTGTCTTTTGAAGAGATTTATTCCTTATGAGCTGGCAGTTAAGGCTACTTTCTATCATCTTTTTCTCACAACTCTCTGGTATGTGTTTTTTTTGAGGAGTAACGGCTGAATAAAGATACACTGTCTGATGAAAAATAATCCAGTTACCAGGGTTTAGATAAACATGACACATGGCCAGCTGAGGAGGTGGTGTATACGATTCCATGCATGCTCCCAGTTTGCCCCACACGAGGGACTGTCTTCATGGTGACTTAGGCTGTGCTGTGGTATTCTGGAGTTCGTATAGGGTCACGGTAGGTTCAGGTTATCCACTAGCAACTGTCTGAGCTGCTATATCTGAGCTGTTTGTGTTGTGTGCCCATTCCTGAAAGCACAGAATATATATATATAGATCTATATGTTTAAAAAAAGTGTAATTTTTCTTAGGAAGCAGTAAAATTCTCTGGAGCACAGATATGATCCACAGTGCTGTTACAGTTCTAAATGTGTCATGGGACTTGGAGATGGGGAAGTGGTCTCCTAGACTTTAGATACAAAAAAGAACGGACCTAAAGGTTTGTCTACAAAACAAAATGAAGGTAAGATTGTCCCACAGATAGGCACAGGCTTTAAGACTCAAGCGTGGCTACCAGATTATCTTTTCATGAAGGGTTGCACTGTGGTTACAGCTTCAATGATAACGCTTGCATCATCACATTTTCACTTCTACCTTTTTTTCCCATTTGCCACTTTCATCAGATAAATTAGCATGCTCAGCTGGGAGGGCAGCAGTCTTGGGTTCTGATCTTTCCTTAAAGGAAAGATTTTTTTTAAGTTTTAATGAAAGGCATTGTAATGGAAAATGTGCAATTCTTCAAGGGAAAAGAAGCACCTTTTTCTGAATGAGTGTACAAATTATGCAGCTGCAGGCATCTGTTTTCTGGCTTAATTTTTGGGAAGTACTCCAGGTTCAGTTGAAGAACTGGGTGACACCTACTCAGAGAATTTTGTGAGTGTAGGACGCTTTGCTAAGAAAGAGGAGATCTAAGCTTAAACCTACTTGCGCTACAAGGCTTATAGAGCCCAATATCCCAGCTGTGTGTTGCTCTCCATAAAGGTGATAGTATTGTCATCATCAGCTTTTAAACAAAAATGTCATAGTTGCAGTTCTTTGAGTTCAGGTCAATGATACAAGCCTGTCCCAGGGTTGCTTGTTTTCAGCCCAATCATGGTTGTGAACAGTGAGTTTTAGGGGCTTTCAGGATTAATTAGTATTTAAGAAAGACTTTTTGGATCAGCCTCTTTATCATGTTTCAGAATTCTATCTGATGTGCATTGGGTTGGAATTCAGTCCCACAATGGACACCAAATATGTTTGTTTCTAAAGGAATTGCTACAGACGTTGCTGTGGTTTGCCCGTGCTGCCTATAGCAAGTGGCTGCCGGAGTAAAATTTTTGCAGCTCTACATCCAGGTTTAATTTCAGAGGGAACTAGCTGGTACCCTGAAAGAGAGCTGAGAAGCAACCAAGTCACATATATATATGTGAATGGTTAGAGACAGATATAGAGGACAAATACATAAGCAAAGGTGATTTAGAGAGTAGATGTTGCCTTCTATATCTGCATCCCAGAAGTGCTGACTAGGTTTTAGAATTAGCTTTGGACCATCTAGCTGCAGCACAAAAATATGCATTTTTCTAATACAAATTGGAACAGCCACAGAATGAAAGACTGGGAGAGGTAGAGGGAGGAAGAGAGGGAATAGGGGCTATTTGCACCCTGCTCTCTAGGGACCTAAAATTGGAGTGGTAACTCTATAGGCTCTCTGTGGTCAAGGAGGGTAAAGAAAGGGCTGAGAAAGAAGTGAATTAATTGGGAAAGGGCAGAAAAAACATTCTAGACTTTATAAAAATAAGACTAAGATCTTTGCATGAGCTGCTGGAAATTATGTCGGTGTTTGTTGTATACCAACACTGCCACAGACTTAATATAACTACAGATAGACCAACACGTTTGTGTAATGACCGATCAATAGTTTCATTACTTGTCTTGAGCTGTTGGGATTAATTCTGAGTAGCAGTGTTGGTACCTGCTGCACTTTTGAGAAAGGTATTACATCTTTACGCAGTAGTGCAAGCGTAATTTAGTCTTGACGTTGTGCCATGCTAGAACACTATGCAATTACGCTGGGTTCATTAGTCCTTTGAGTGCATTGTTTTATTCTGTTCTGGTAACTGTCTGTCTTGAACCATGCTGATGCACATGTAACATTTGATTGTCTACGTGAAAATAAAGCATAAAGCAAATAGCACATACACTGCCTAGAGCTAAAGAACAAGATTCTGGAAAATCACTGTGTTTCCTCAATTAAAAGAAATACTTTCAAGGAGGAAGTACATGCTACAATCGTCATCTTACCTCTTAATCTATAGTAAGCTTGATGACTGGCTAAAATCTGCTTCACTGATTCTTGTGGGCAAACTTTCACACCAGTTGAGAAAAAGGATGACCTCTTTGTTCGGTGTTTTGCCATGTCAAATATCCGCCTTATGGTTGATACTCTGGACCTCTTTGTTGTTCTTTCTGTTTTGTCTGACCCTGAGGCATCTGCAAGATGTTTGGCTTCACCACGGTTTATTTTATTAGGGATTTCTGGAAAAGATAAAAAGTAAGCATGTAAATAAACATACATTGTGTAGGCAGTAGTTATCCAATGCAAGATCATGTCTGGAAGATGGGCATGTGCCTGAGAGTTCTTTTTGTTACATTATATTGATGTCAATGCCCTGACTGAATTAATGTGCTGAGGAGAAATGTCCTGTGATCAGATGGGGGAACTGGAACTCAAGAGACCTGGTAACTAATTTCCTTATATCTTGGCATGTGACCCCAGGACACACAGGGTAAAAGTTTCAGAAGCCCTAAATCTTGTTTTCAAAAGCAACTTTGGGTTAGATCCACAAAGGACATTGAAGTGCTTGAACTTCTTGCTATAGCATCTCATTTGTGAGA
>NW_009601923.1:47927-64996 GCF_000690535.1 Cariama cristata | reverse complement strand
GTAGGGAAATTTACAGTACAGTGAGGAGTAATGGCCTGGAGCCTGGGGAAAGTGAAGTATATCTGCATCAGCTTACAGTGTAAAAAGGTGTCTCTGCTAGCAGGTAAGTAAAATAAGAAATAGTTGTGTCTTAAAACTGCACACCTTTAAGATACTCTTATCTTTCCTTTGGGCTTCAAGGCGGATCTCCCTTCAGATCAGGTTCATAGTCTTGAACCCATCCCAAGAAGTGGACCCCAAAACACTTTCTTTCAAAAGCTGAGCAGGAGTTTGGTTGTCTTTGGAGAAAGAGAGAGCTGTTTCCAGTCTCCCTCTCTTACTCCACGGTGCACTCCTCTATCCTTCCCTTACATAAACGGAAGTATTGATCAGAACAGAATGCAATTATGTTTCTTTGCCACTGGATGATAGATGTTTTGAACACGCTGGCATTGTATCTCAATAGATCTTTAACTATTCCTGGCAAAGAGGAACAGCTACAGTAGAAAAGAGTGAAATCAGTGAGTGGGAATTGAAGGTCTAGGCTTAAGTTTTACTTATGGAGCGGTTCAGTTATGAAAAATGGAAATACTTCTAGGGTGTTTAAATAGCCTCAGGAACCCCCATATTAAAAGGCACACAAAAATTCAGGACTCTTCTGGTTCTATTTCCTAAGTGTTTGTGATGCAGTATTACATGGCATAGCAGCTAAATTTAATGTAAAAATGTTGATGATAAAAATAGCATATAAGGCACACATTTAAATGAGCTGAAATATGGCATTTTGCAGGATCGTGTGAAAGGAGCAATTAGTATCTTTTAGATTATCTTCCAAAATTTTCATACCTATTAATAAAGATGTTGATTTGGAAATACCTTTTTTTTGGTTACATTTTCATACACTTGATACAGTCATTACAGATGAAAAATAAAGAAGAATGTAAAGAGAATAAAAGATTTTGAAAGAACTGTTTTGAAAGAAAAGTGTAAAATTTGTAGATAATTGGAGAACTTTAAGGGAGAAAATGTAAGAAAGACATGGTATATTTGTACCTGAATGCTGATGAATCAACAGAAAAAATTGCTTTGAAGAATGGTTTAAAAACTTGTAAAAGAAGAATAAAAGGAAATAATAGGGTTCCAAAGGAACAAGTTCAGTGAGAGTAATACTATCAAAAAAGTAAGAGTAAAAAATTGTCAGTTTGCTGGAGAAAGAAGAAATGTTATGCTGCATATAACAAACACTAATTATCATGTTCTCGGGTAAATCAAGAGAAAATAATGAAGGTAAAAACACGTTATCTTGACAATTTGGAACTGCGTTAACTAAATGTTTAAAGAAAAGTGGGCAGATAAGTGATAAGAGAAAAACAATTGAAAAGCATAGTGTTACAAAAAATGTCGTACTTGAAGTAAAGAATGGGAAATGTTCTACCATATATGCCGCATACATATATATAGCGTGTGTATGTATAGGTCTCAGTTCTTATTTAACTTCAGAATGAACATCCAATGTTTACCAGCTTCTCCAATGTGTAGAAATAATAATAACGACATATATTTTATGAGCTAGGTGGTACTCTGATATAGAAAAAAGTCGACTGCTTGATTATGATGAGTATTGTATGAAAGACAGGAAGCTACACAATGAAGGCAACAGGTGATTGTTATTGCTTTGTAAAGCACACCAGAGGCACCAACCTGTAGGCCTATAACTGTCTAATTGTTGCAAGGTAGTCTCAAATGATGATGTAGTCGTATAGTGTTTGTCATTAAATGCAATGGAAGTAATTTTTCCATAGTAATGTCCGATCATGAACCATAAACTGCATAAAAGGAATTTCCCCTATGGAAACATGACTCTGGGTCCATTAGAAACCACAAGTGGCCACAGACTGGATCAGCTGAGACACTGAAGGATGTATGGGGTGAGAGCGGAAGATCTCAATGCCATTGAAATCTCAAAGCAGACCTCTGAAATCCTCCAGAAGAAAATACCGAAAGTCTGCATGGAGAGTAGCCGGTTGTAAGTCTATTACCTTTTACAAGGTGCATTAACTGTGATAGACCAGCTGCCCAGGCAGCCTGACCAACTGGGGCAGAGGATTTTGTCACTAAGCTCTTTGATAGCTTTCGTATGGAGCAGAGGCCTTTCCTGAAGGATTTGCTTCTTCCTCAGGATTTACCCTTAAGTCTTTAACTTCAATTAAGAATTATACTATTCATGAGACTTACAAAGGAGATTCCTCTCCAATGATAGTCATAATGATTTCAAACTCTCTGTGTTAGCGTCACTATTTGGGCTTTTCAGTCTGAGAAAGTGACCGTACAGTATCTGCTTTCAGTTATCATTGTTCTGCTAGCCTATTCAGCGTAGGTGTAAATTTTTCTCTTTTCATTCTTTCCCTTCGATTTCCTTTTTTTTTTTTTTTTTTTTTGTGGGAGGGATCTGTTGCTTAACTGTGCTTATTGTAATAGGTTTAATTTAATTTATATCTTATGGTTAGTAAATTTCCCTTACTAGGGTGACTTTTATTTTCAGCAGTTCTTGAAATCACTTTTTTACTAAACTTAAGCAAAATTTGAATTGACGAAAGCATCAGCCCCTCTATCCGCATGATTTTTCAAATACTTATTTCCTAGTATTTACTGAACGTGAATGGAAGAAAACTTGCCTTCTGGTACAAACATTATTTGTTCATAACTATTCAGACCTGTGCTTTTCCCTGTGTCTGTGGAAATTCTGAACTGAGAAATTTTTACCTAAGACCCCCAGATGGTTCAGACATGTACTTTATTATAATATGCCTCCATCTACAACTTGTTAGATGCTTTGCTTTCAGTGTCCTGGGTTGAAAAAAGTAACCTAAAAAGGCCTACTCTATTACAAAATTGAACCCATATATATTAGCTGATCCCTTTTCTTTTTACCATGCAACATATTAATTGAGTAAACTGGAGTGGTGCAAATTTTACAGGGTACATAATTTGATCATGTAGAAAATCCCAATAATACTAGACTGTTGTACTTTTCTTAAAATAAGTAATTTTAAATTTTTATTTGTTCTCGTTCTGTGAAACAAACATATGCAATTAATATATTTAGTGTTTACCCTGCCCAATATGACTTTTTTTTATTTAACTCTGTTGTTTCACAAAGGTGACTGTCTCAGTTTTACCTGTGAAAGTTATGTCTAAGATTTTTAGTTGTCTTTGATAGTTCTAGGGCAGAAGGGCAGATAACTGTCAAAGTCTGGTAACATTTTACTGTACTTTAGCTTAATCTTCAAAGCGCCTTAAACAAAGCTGTAACTCTCCTTTATTCTCACATGAAAGAATCTGCATCATTTTCCCCATGTTCCAGGTGACATACTTGAGGAAAAAAGTTGAGGTAGTTTTACCAAGGTGATCTACAGAGTTGCTGTCAGCCATTATTAAAATTTGGAGTTCCTGACCTCTAATCCTGAGCTTAGACAAATATAAAAAAAGATTTTCAAAATAAGATAAAGAAATTTTCAAAATATGATGTAGCAATGTTATTCATATAGGACCTAATCGAAGTGCTTTGACATCCACACAGGTGTCTCAAGCACATAGTACTGTTCTTCAGGTTTTGTTTTCAGGCAGATAAATGGTATTAATTTCTCAAATTAAAAATGTGAAATCCTCTGAATTAGGCTAGGACTCTTCCTTGTGTCTCTTGAGACCTGCATTATCAAATTTATACCCTCGCTAAAAAAAACAGGACAGGAGAAGCAGATTTCAAGGGTGAAAGTTCCTATATGTTTTTAATAATCTGCATCATGAAAAAGGAAAACTAGATCATTATTTAAATGGATTCTAGAAAAATAAGTTTAAAGCCATTCAGATAATTGGTCAGCATTTTTTGTTTTGCTTTTTTTGTTTTTGTTTGTTTGGTTTTTAATTTGCCTTTATAAACACAGGAGCAAGAAACTTGTATTCCTACCTTTTCTGTTTAACTGTAGTGGATGCTTTTCTATAGAGCTTTATTCATTTCTAGCTGTTAATAGTATCAGTTTTGGGAAGCCTCCGGTTTTGGTGTGGCTTGTTTGTAGTTTTTTCAGCAATGTAGGCAATCTCTGTGTAGGAACATTTACCTACAGCATTAATTTGGAAGTAAACTTTTAGTTTTATTTGACGTTAGAAAATTCAGATGGTAACTAAAGGTTTCGGCAGCAAAATTCAAGGTGACATCAGGACAAAACTGTTGAAGTCTGAATAATTCATCATTAAAATAATCACAAGGTTTGACATGTATGAAAAAGAACATTAGTCTGAAAAGTAAGTGGATGTTCTTAGGATAGAGAGGAATGCTTGACTGATAAATGAGACTTATTGCCTGCACAATAAAATAATTACTAATTAAAAGACAAAATTTATTTAAGGGGAACTGCTGAAATGTGATGAGGAAAGCTTATCAAAGAGGGTTAATTCAACGAAGATCCCATAAATGTGTTGTTGTGATCCAATTAAATATACAGCAGGGCTAACAGCCCCTGTGTTGATAATTCAGCTGGTAACAACAGCAAGAATGACCTGTCATGGAAAGTTGTTCTTGAGATCTCCAAAAGGGCTGATCATCGAAAACACCAGATGGAGCATAGAAAGTACAAAGAGAGGTAATACCCTGGACTCTTCGCTTAGCGGCAGTCTCCTCCTGTCACGGGAACAGTGAGGACCCCAAATTCTAATGGCACTTGCCAGTGACAGACAGGGTGCCCATGACGTGTTCTCTGCTTATGTTCCTTTTTTATCTTTTTTATGCCACATTTCCTCAGTCTCAGTTGCATGGGAAGGGTCTGACTGGATTGAAGGGGCTCAGATGAGCAGGCACAGATTAAAATATGGCATGGCTTTGTCATCAAACGCAGCCTAAATCCTGCATATGCGCACTAGGAGCAGCATCTCTCTTCTCCCAAAGAAGCAAGGAACAACCTGTGTCTTCCCACGCAGGTGTGGAAGTAGAGGCCCTTTCCTTGTACCCTTGCTGATGTTTGGGGCTGCTTTGCCAGTGCCTTGTCAGACACTGTAGCTCTGACTGTGTTTACATTACACTTCCAAGCTTGTTTTCACAACTTTGAGGGCTCATAACTTTAAAAACTTGATAGTATGGAATCCCATATTAGAAAAACTAATACTGATATTTAATCTGCTCAGGTCTTGTCTCTGAGAGCTCAATGCCCTTGAACCCAAGATTATATGTCTTGCTTGTACTTATCTTTGGGTCCAATGTATTCAACTATTTTTAGTGCACACAGTGAAAGAACTTTGAGAGGAATTGCTGAGGGGACTCGGCCCCAGCAGTTGTTGCATCCTGGTGGGTAGCGGGTCTTATCTGGGAGCTGACTGGGGTAGCTGAGGCACAGGAGAGAACTCAGTCTGGATCTCTCTTCTTCAGGTTTAGTGCACTTAGCCAGTGAGCTGCTGGGCAAGAGGGCAGTATCTGTTACTGTAGGGATGTTTTGCTGAAAGATAAGGAGCTGACATTGATGCCTAGCTTCGGAAGAAGGTGAACACTGACCAGAAGAGAATGCCTGTGTTCCTAAAAGAGAGGAAGAGGGCTAAGTCATTTATATTAAAAGTAATTAATTTTAATTCCTCAAAATGAATATTGACAATGGCAAACTTAGTAATTCCTGTTTGGTATGTTTGCTTGTATGAATGCCATTCTTAAATGTTACTAAATAGTAACATTACCTGTGGAATGAGGCCTGGGTATCTAATTGTGGCAAAGAGCTATGGGGGCCAGGTCCAGGCCTCCAGCTTGGAAGATCCTGTGTTCAGTTGACTGATGTCCACTAGCAAGCTTCCTGCACAAATACCACAAAGCTGGTGTTTACACACCCAGCACTACAGAACTTTTCATGTACCTACTAATATCTTGTGTTGTGCAAGACTCAGCATCACCTTACGTATTAGGGAGGTGCTACGCCCTGCCTGTGCAATGAGGACTTTGTATCGAAGACAAAATACATCTGATCCCTGTATCTCTTGCTTGGATTCAGCATGACAAAACATCATCTGCACATGTTCACAAGCTGTTCACAAGCTATTCTCAAGCTCTCTGTGACACAGGAGAGGAGCTCCAGGCTTCTGTTTAAAAGGTAAATTCTGTAACTTTCAGCCTTTTAAAGACTATGTTCTTGTTTTGAATTAGATCTGTACCAAGGGAATTTTCTCCTTGAGAATTCAGAAAAGCAGTAGGTTTTCATAAATCCTGCTTCTTGGCAGGGATGTATGCATGATGGTGCTCCTTTAAACATTTATGGAAGATGAAGAATTTAGTTACTGTTAACATAATACTCAAATAAGGAAAGGCTCCCATGAAACCTTATGTGATATATTCCTGTTGTTATCCTTATGTTAAAAATACTGTTCTGTTATAATGAAACAATCTATACCTCAGAACATATATGGAACTAAATTTGGAGAAGAATGTGATAAATTATTTTGAAATATATGATATAGCAATGACAGCAATAAATGTTTAAATTTTAATAAAAAAACCAAAACTTTTGTTTTAATGGTGTTACATTCAAAGCTAGGACATGACATTAGATAATGGTTCCTTTGCAGAACTCTTTAAATTAACCTGGATTTATATTTTGGTACAAAAGATCACTGTTGTCATCAACCAATGTGCTTTGGAATTTCAGTTAAGTATGAAGAATTTTATTTCAGCAAGTAAGCAACACTGAGAAACTAAAATAGATAACATAATCCCTCAGCTGTTCCCCTCCTCCCAGATACTCACACAAATCTGTGTGGTTTTCTATGCCAAGTGGAGAAACACAATTGTTAAATCAGCCAACTTCAGAAAGAAAGCTAAGAAGGTAATTTGAAACAATTTTTATGAAATTTATGCTTAGGCCTTATAACAGACAAATATAATTTTTTCTCCCTCTCTAAATAGGCAGTTTGACAACATCTTTGAATTATGCTAACTGTACAATTCATGGCAAAATAACTATGGTGAATTATCTGCCTGTTATAGATGAGACTAGAAAACATAATACACCACTGGTAAGATTCCTCCGCTTTGGTGAATAGAGTTGTCATATACTGACTAACAGTGAATCCACGTTCACAATAAATGCAGTCTGTACCAACCACAAATATTGAACATGGCGGAATCTTTAGGAGTCAACACATCTGATTTTGACATGTTTCCTTCCTACCTGAAAGACCATCATAAGAAACTCATGTTTTCCTTGGCATCATATTCCTCATTTAAGGTAGAAATATATACCATCTCTTTCAGATAGATAAGTGCAAATTCTGCTGAAGAATCCTACTTGTTATTCATCAGCTTTACTAACTGCTGCTGCTGGAATTCATAGAAAATATCAAAGGCCATCTATGGTTTCATTGCCAACGTCTGAATCCTATAAGAGTCTGTTTAAGGTCCAGCACCTGGACTAGAAACAGCATTGGAGATTGATTGGTTTTAATGTTGACATATGAAACATATATCTATTTGTATTTCCTTGGCCATCTTAGAAGCGTTTGACCTGAAATGCTGTTCTATTATTGGATAGGGTTTGCATCAAAGGATGCAAGAAAATGCTTTAAATGTTTGAATAGTTTTTGGAGGCATGCATCCAATCTGCAGTGATGAGACAGTCACTTGAGCACCTCTGCTATTCATTTTCTAATCAGTCTTACTCAAGATACACATCTGTCCTCTGAGAAAGTCAGTGAGACAGCATAAGTTCAAGTTCCAGTGATATTTTACCATGTATGTCAATATTTAGCAATTTTGATGGTGTGAGTCAGGAGTTGCAGTGCAGAATGGGCTTATTGAGGTATATGTATTCAAATATGATGATGATTAGGATGATTGGCATATGAGAAAGCTTCTAGAAGCCACAGTGCCATCTCTTTGCTTGAACTTGTGTAACTGGAACTGGTCAATTTTACTCATAGTTTAGGGGCATTTGTTCTGCAATAGAATCTACAGTCTCTGGCTAATTGATTCCTCTTATTGTGACAGAGAGTGACTTGGACTTAACCTTACTTAGTTATGTGTCAAGCCGCATAGACCAAGTTAGGTTGGGAGGACACCTGGAGGTCACCTAGTCCGATTCTATACTGTAAGCATGGCCAACTTTGGAGCTAGATGGAACTGATCTAGTTTTGAGGAAGAAGAGGGAAGGGAAAAGAACTTGATTAGAACTGTCTACATTTTGTGGTGTAACCACAAAACGAAAGATGATTGCATTACTGCTTCCTACCTGAAACTGCTGAGGCTTCTGTGATCTGTGTTGACTCATATGTATGAAAGGTATACCTGGAGGATACCCACTAAAACTGGTATTTCAGGGAACAGTGTTACCAAGATTATTAATATACAATTAGATAAACTCTGAGAGAGGTACTGAAAGATTCAGAGTGGCCAATAAGAAGGTAGTTTTGGCTCTGCACTGAAGTAGAAATTTAAAAGCAGTAGAACCTTACCACTGAAAAGATAAACATGGTGGCCTAAGTACAATTAGCCACGTAGCTAGGAGTCTGTGCCCTGCTGATATGCAGACATCTATCTGACTAGGCAGTTGCTTTGAGAACCAGCCTGCTAAACTCTGCTATTGTCCTGCTTTATGACTGCAATGCTTCTTACAGGTCAGGGCTTCAGTTTCTACATTACATCTCAGGTCCTCAGCTTTTGTGAAACGAGGATGATAGTGTTACTCTGTCAGACAGGTATATTGTAAGGTTAAAATTGGTGGTATCCTTGCATAATATGATAAGACATGCTACAATTATATATGGGTATATACATGCACCTACACTGTGGCAGGTGTCAAGGTACTCCCAGATGATTGTTAATCTTACATTTTCTAGATATGTTACTATTATGAAGTGTCTGTCCAGTAAAGAGCAACTGATAGTGACTGAATGCCAGTATATATCACAGAATCGATGAGGTTGGAAGAGACCTCTGGGATCATCAAGTCCAACCTTTGCCCTAACACCCCCATGTCAACTAGACCATGGCATAAGTGCCACATCCAGTCTTTTCTTAAACCCCTCCAGGGATGGTGACTCCACCACCTCCCTGGGCAGCCCATTCCAATGCCTAATGACCCCTTCTGTGAAGAAATGCCTCCTCATTTCTAGCCTGAACTTCCTCTGGTGCAGTTTCAGACTGTGCCCTCTTGTCCTGTCACCAGTTGCCTGGGAGAAGAAGCCAACCCCAACTTCACTATGACCTCCTTTCAGACAGTTGTAGAGAGCGATAAGGTCTCCCCTCAGTCTCCTCTTCTCCAGGCTAAACAACCCCAGCTCCCTCAGCTGCTCCTCGTAAGACTTGTGCTATGTATATACAAGCAGACAGATAGATATTTCTTTTTAGGAAGTGTGTTGTTCAATATCACACTTTCCTAAGGGGAAGGAATTGTTTGAAAGACAACTAGGCTTGCAAAGTACAAAGCACATGGAATGTGCAGGATAACGCACCTAATTCCTGATAAAAATGGAAGAATTGTGTGATAGAGAATGAGCAGAAGACTCATTTTAGTCCCAAAGGAAATGGGAATAGGACAGAGGTAGAAAGGCAGAGGGGAAAACATATATTTAAAATATTTTAAAGCATCAAAATGCAGTAGAGTGCACATGCAGCTTTCCTTCTGGAAAGAAAACAGTGTGTTTGCTGCATCTGATGAACGTTGGCTGTATCACTTAGTGCATGGCTGAAGGCACTAGAACACCACAATTAGCTGGGAAATGAAGACTACCATAAATAATAACCTGGATTTCTAGCAGGTTAAGACTCCAAGTAAAGTTACTTTATTGTAGCCTGTAAATTAATGCCCTGTAAAGGGAGAAAACCTTTTATTATTAATAGTGATCATCTTGTCCACAGGTGTTTTCAGAGAAAAATCCCACATATCTAGCTCTTCATTCACATATAGTTCACTAGTCACTATGATATGGGTGAAATTGTATCTGGAATTAATCCTTAAGATTCAGTGACAATATTCTAGTATTTTTATTCAAGTTTGGCTGTTAGCCAAGAAATAGATAAGATTAGAACCCACATATAATCCAGTGTTACATTTGTTTGGGAAGGGGGTAAAACAAGGTTTACTCTTCATTTCTTTATAAGCACAACCAGGAAAGCTAACTTGGTAATTCTTATTTTATGGATGAAAGTAGAAAATAATCTTAATGCAAAAAGTAGATGTCTTTTTTTCTTTCTGTCTTTGAAGCTTTATGTTCTTTGACTTCCCTTTCCCTTTGGCACAAATTTGCTTAACCCTTTTTTCAAGGGCAATTATAGCAATGAAGATCTGCAACACTTACTGCTGAACTGGAACAGCTGAGCGAGAAGGGGTAAGTCAGAATGAATTAAAATGATTTCACAGAGCACACACAAAGCCTTTGTGTCCTAAAGAATGGCTGAGTAAATAGCAGATATTTGCTTGCTGAATAAAAAATAACACTGAACAGCCTTGAACGCTCTTTGGCTCCCTTATGTTCTCAGTATCAAGTGCTAGGATGTACCCAGCATCAATGGGTAGGTTTAGGAGTTCAAGGCTTTCTGTATTTTGCTAGTTAGTCTGGATTTTCAGTGGTTTACAGTTCAACAGTTAAAAATTAGTCTACTATCATATTTTGCAAGTAGATATTTTTTTTGTCATTGCAAAGATTTTACCCCCCCCTTCCCATTCTGGAAGACAGTTTGTGTCAGGACAGCGGCAAAGACATCAGTTCAAGTCCTGAGGTAATTTCCTGGATTCTGGCACTAGTCGTGGCCAAAGATAAATGCTCTCTCTCTAAAGTCTTTATTTTACACCCTACAGTTTCCTGTTTGTTTACTGTGGAATTGGAGGTCCTCCTGGACAACCTCCGTATGGCTGGGAGAAGGACTGTTTTGGTCCTAAAACAGGGACAGGGAGGAAGGACCAAAGGACATTATTGAGCAAACCCCACTTTTGGTATCCCACTTTTTGTTAAATATAGATGTGAGTAAATCAGGAATTTGAATTTAAGATAGTTTTGTTCACGAGGGAAAAAACCTCAATGATTAACCCTGTAAATATTTAGAGATTATTAGGTCTATGGTGTTTTTTTCTTTTAAGATGGGAGTATTTTATATCTTAGTGTCTTATTTCCTAGTCTGTCACAGTTGACATATACTGCAATCTTGAATAGCCATGAAAGCCTCAAATCATCTATGTTAGGATCACTAATGAGTGATTAATATAAGTATTCAGGCTATTGGGATGGCCTGTGTACTTCTGAAAATATTTTCTGTAACTATCTGACCCTGACGCTAAGTCATAAAATAACAGTTCTGGAAGCATCCCTGCTCTGGTAAAGAAGTTTCTTGAGATAAGCATTAAGTCTTTTGAGATCTGTGTGCATATATTTGAGATAATGTAGTTTTGAAATATTATATATGGCATGACTACATGGCAATAAAAAGTAATTATTATGCATTTATGCATACCACATGTAATTTATAAAACTAGTAGGAAGGAATTTTTCCAATTATCATTCACATGCATATATAGAAAAAATATTTTTTTCCCCTGAAAGCTGTCAAAAATGAGAAAATTCTAACACTGCTGTGTAAGCAAGTTGCTATGTGAAGTTGGTTGGTCATTGTTTCCTGAGTATTGATAAACATTCTATGCACCAAATCTTCTACTACATCTCTCAGGGAGATACTATACAGTTCTGTATTCCCCTCTGTTGAGATAGCCTCACAGAATTTTGTTGAAGTCTTTTATGAGAAATGTATTGCAATATACAATCACAATCTAGAATGGGTGAAACTGTGTGACCCCACTTTTTACATTATCACTTTCCCAGTTCAGAGTTATAAATACGGACTGTAATGATACCACCAAGTGTGCACAAATTACCTGGAATTCATTCTCTTTCTTTCCATCATAGAATACACAACTTAAATGCAGAAGCAGTGCATTTTGATATAACTTTTCTTCTTGTCAGACATGAACTGTCACTCATTCTCTCTTTTTTTTTGCCACATTTCAAAAATATCATTAATAATTAAATGACATTATTTACATGGAATTAAAAAGTAAAATCAAAGAGCAACAGAGTATAAATCTAGTGTTAACCAATACATTACTTTTTGCCCAGGATTTTTTCAGTACTGTAATTGTCTACTGGAGAAGATTAACATCGTTTCAGTGAGATACACGATTTTCTTTTTTAAAGAAAATCTGTGCAAAGAAAAGCAAGACCAAAAAAAAAAAAAAAAGATGTGTAAATAAAACTTTCCAAGTAGTATTGACAGTAGACTATGTTTCACACCATCTCTTTAACAAATATTTAAATACCATTGAGGAGACTTCTCTTATCATTTTACATTCTTTGCATTTGATTAACGTGCCTGAGATTGACATAAAATAGGAGAGTCGCTGACTTGGGCAAGCATAAAGCAGTTGTAATGTTGACTTTTAATTCAATTATATAAATATCCACGCCTAGATGGAAAAGTTAGTAAGAGACCTACCCTGAAGTTAAACAGGTTCCCCAAAGCTCTAACTCTAATGAATATGGAACTGAACAGGGAAAAATCATATCACTATATTTTCTTTTTTGTTGTTGAAGAAGCTTTAAAGTTGCTGTGAACTCCTTAGTATTTTTAAAAGGAGCAATGGTTACCTGTTGTACTAAGTACAGAAGAGTTGTCTGTATTTCTGTTTTCTTGCAAATAATTTTACAATTATTATTACAGTAATCCTTACTACTATTGCCATTTTTTATGTATTTGCCAGTATGGTTTATTCTTCCAGAATTTGCGTATCTAAAAGTTTTTGAAGTTGTTTCTGACAATTTTCAAGGATGACAGACCATCTTTAACAATATCAGCAGTTAGATGTTCTCAGCTATTTTGCCCCTTCCATATAATTATTTTTTAAATTATATTTTTTTGTAACAGAGTATATGCAGGTAAATCAAAACTAAATGACATCTCTTACAGAGAGTGTAAAGCCTGGGAAACACACATACGAAATCTTACCAACGTTTCCTTTTCCAACTTTATAGCAGTACTGTCTCTAGCTGAATTGTCAAAACACCAAATTCCAAACAAAGAATTCGGTAATGTGAAAATACCCTGATCTTCCAATATTTTTTTAACATATGCAATGTAAATCCATATAGACCTTTAATACATGAACTTACCTCTGCTTCCTTGAACTTGGAGAGCAAGGCAAATGATCAAAAATATTAATCCAGTTTTCAAATGCATCCTGTCTATTGATTATTCACAGTTTTCAAGATCAGTCATGCAGGAAATAAGAATATTTAGGTCAGGTAGAAGAATTTTATTTTCTTAAAAAACTAAAATCTCCAAATGTCTTCCCTCTTATTATTTTTCAGGTGTCCCCAGCCTTGGACTGCATTGAATTGCAACTAAGCAAAGAGTGCAACAGGTGCCAGAATGCAAGAGCTGGACAAACCCCCTCCAACACACACACTTCTAGCCTGGGGGACTGGAGTGGTAAGACAAGAGTGACGAAGTTTTAAAAAAAAGCAGTGTCTGTTTCTGGAATAATCTGCTTATCCGCTGTTCAGACATAATCCCTCTTATGGTCCAGCTGGAAGAGCTTTCTTCATCTTATTAACCTTCTGGAGCAGCATCTGTCAACCCCAGAAGACTTCAGCAGCACCATGATAAACAACGCAAGTCTCTTCTAGTGCCCATTGCCTTCGAACATTGATCCTTTGGGCATTCTGGAGGTACGGGATGTGAGCAGAGGTGAAATCACGGGGAGGCCTAATTGTGCTGTTTCCAAACTAGTGATCGTAAAACCCAGGGAACTTCCTTTGAAGAGGAACACAGTTTTTTCTGAAAGAACATACTATACTCAGCTTTTCCACTGCATGTGTCTGGAAAGCCTCTCTCCCTTCTCATACCAAAAGGTTGCTGTTGCAATATTCCTATCAGAGCAGTGACGATGATGTCCTGTGACAGTGATGACTCAGCAGTAAACTGCAGCAGTGTTCAGGGCTGGCACAATCTGATGCCAAATTGGGAGTGGGGGAAGGAAGATGCTGAATGGAGGGAGAATAAGAAACTGTGGTGGAAAATGCTGTTTCAAGCATACAGCTATAACCAGGCCAAGAATTGGCAGTGAGTAAACACACTTTTCAAACAGCTCTGTTCCAGTTTCCCAAATAACTATTCCAGTTACATATTTGGCACGTGTAAGTGTTCCATACTTACTTTTTATTTTCCAGAACGTTTTTTACTGTTGCATTACACCTAAAAAATCTACCAGGTGGGCATTTGTAATGGTCTGTCCTCTCAGAGATTTTTGTGCAACTGTGCTTTAACATAGGAAATATCTAAACTGGCAGCAAGAATCTGTAAGTACAAGTTACTTTAAGAACAACCTCCATTTGAACCCAATCAGTATTCTATTTTTACTTAGGATTTAAACAATGGTAACCTCCCTCCCTTCCTGAGATTGCTTAATTTTAACTGCTCAGACCTGCTAGTACAGAGACTGGACTGGGACCAAACAAGATCTGCTTTTTTTTGTTGTTGTTTTCACAATCTTTTTCTGATTTTTCAATGCTCATTCTAATGCTTTATGTATATTGTTTCATGCTCATTGTTTTATTGTTCTAACAAAACAAGAATACCTTGCCAGCAGCACAATGCAAAGCAACAGTGGAGATGATCAGGATTTCTTCTGGAAAAAATTTGAGTATTACATAAGAATCATTCTTTAGCAGTACCAATATTTGTCTTTATGTATTTTGTATATCATAATCATATGGTATATAAAGTAGTCATGTAAGTACTACCTCTATGAACCAGGTAAGCTTTAGCAAGCATTTATAAGCATGTTATAGTTGAAAGATGAAGTTCCCCCCAATGTGTTATCTTCTTTTTAGTTGCTTCAGCTCTCAATCTGCAACAATTGGAAGTGTAGGGGATTTTTCTGAGGGTAGTGGAATCTGCTGTTTCTGGTGACATCTGAAAGTGCGGAATTGGTGAAAGTCAGATTATTTCCTCAGAGCACTCCATGTACCAAACTCCCTATAGAATTTGGTAGGAATGTGATCCTTTAATTCCATTAGGAATCTAATTTAAGCATCAGACTACATTTTGAAAATGTGCAGTAAAGAGATTTACTTAATTACTATGCAGAGACTTGTTAGTGAAGCCTAAGCCAAGAATCAGAAATCCTTTATCAAAGCTTTCATTTAAAAATGTATTTTTGAGCCTTTCACATGTTGGAGAAGACAACCATTTAATAAAACATACTCTTATCTTGTAGAGATAAAGGAACAGGAACAATTCTAGAACACACCACAGTGTTGGTTAGTGTCAAGGTAAGACTTAAGGAAAATATGGAGCTCCGTAGGCAAACCGTGACTAAAAGTTTGTAGGGCAGGAGTCTGCGTACTTTTGGATGATGCTTAAAGCATGAATATTTCAATCTGTTTTCTTTTAAGGCAGTGCCTTCTATATATTTCCATTCAATTAAAAAATTTTGTAACTAACCTTGATAACTGCCACAAGGGAAGCAAACAAGAATGATAAACACTCATTAAAACTAAAGCAATATTATCTAGGGACCATTCCATCTCTAAGTACTGGAGTGTTTAATTATAGGTCACTGTTAATTAATCTAGAAGTGTTTCTTCTAGTTGGTTTGCTGTCAACAATAATTATATATTGTTAAAAAGGTGATTAAAAAAATTCTACTGAAATTCAATAGTGCATTACAAACATACTACCAAGACATGCGAAGGGCAAAACTATATGCTGAAATATCCATTCACCCAGGATAAGTGCTTGTAAATGGGTTAAATCAGACCTGTTAATGGTCACCTCAGTGAATCACTGCACATATCTAGAATAATGCACTGATGTGCTGTTTAAATACAACTAAAGCTGTTTCCTTTGCTTGCAGAGGAATGACAGTTTAGGCCATCAAAGACTCCATTTAGAAGACTTTTGATGTAAATTGTTGGTAAGTCTGGGGCTCAAGGCATTGTCATGTAAAGATAATCTAAAAGTTGCTGTGCATAGTGCTGAATTTTAGGTACCCTACACAGGTATGTAAATCAGCATGCCAGCCAACTCATTTATCCATAAAAGCAAGTCAGATTCCATACCATCAGAGTCAGAGTCTATACCATCTAAGTTTGACTTATGTCTTTCCTTAGTAGCAGGGAACAAATATGATCACATCCGAGTAAGCCAGTTTGAAACCAAGCAAAATATTTTCTCTCTGAAAGAACTGATCAGTGTCCTGACATTGTGCTTGCAAATGTTCTCTTCATTTTTCAAACCAATTGTTCTTTAAAACCTGTTTCTTCTGGAAATTCTTACATTCTTCCTTCAAAACTGAACTCAGCCACAGTATCCTGGAACAGTGCCATATAACTCACTTTGCTGATGGCCATGGACAGTGATAGCATTGGGATAATGCACTACATTTCTGTTGGGTCTCATTAAAATAATAGTAATGTAGCAAATGCTGTGGAAATGAAGTTAGTTTTTAGTCTGAGTAAATGCCAGAAATGGTGTAATAATTTGGTTTAGAATAAAGCAGTAAATTTGAATTGCAGGAAATAGCCTATAGCAGATATCAGTGACACAGGAGTTCAAAAGATACTCAGAGATTAAGGTTCTGAGTTGCTGACTGTGCAACTGAGTGTTTAAATCAGCCTCTATACCAAAGGAAAGAGTTATCAGAAAGGTTTCGGTGCAAATTTGGAGAACTGTACTTCAGCAAGTCTAACTTCTGTACTAGGCAAATTGATAGAAACCATCATAAAAGAAATAAGCACAATAACAAGAATGGTCTGGCTGCTACAATATCCTTGGACAGCCAACAGTTTTTCATGTGGTCTGCTCTTAAAGAAACTAAGCTGTCCTGGAGTAAAAAGAAAAATCGTCTGTATTAATAGCTTGTTGAAAGACGAGTAATAAGGTTTGCATTTTAAAGGCTAGGTGTTACCATCAGGTTTTATGCTGGAAGAGGAGGCAAATGATAAGGTTACAAAATTTGCTGAGGGTACAGAATAGCTCAGAATCGTTAAGTGTTACACTAATAGTGAAAAGATGC
>NW_009601923.1:27751-47914 GCF_000690535.1 Cariama cristata | reverse complement strand
GCTGAATGTGGACAACAAAGCTGCAGATAAAATATATCCATGGGGAAAAATAATGCTATCAATGAACAGATAATTATTTGCTCTAAATTAGTAATAGCCATTTAGCAAGGAGAGTTCAAAAGAATAATTTTCTGATAAAGGCAGCTCAGTCTTTAGCCATGATCAAAGGGAGAAATAGAACTTTAGTGGTTTATTAGAAAGGGATAGAAAGGAAAGCAAATTTCTTTTTAATAAAATGGTATATCATGCATATTTAATGATGCTCTGGTCCTGCAATAGCAATATTACCTAGTAAAACTAGAAATATTAATGGGATGGTGGCAAAAATTATCAGAAAAATGGAATCATTTCCATATATGGCAATATTACACAGGCTAAGAATCTTTGGCCTGAAAGAGAGATGATGGAAATGTTGAGGAAATTATTAAATTACTTAGTTTTTCTTGTAATGTAAGAACAGGAAAATACCTAATTTAATTTTCGGACATGTATTTTCTACCTCCTTTCTGAGCCTTTTATATTTTTGGTCTTCACAGCTTGCTGGGACAATACATTTTCCAATTTAATGATGCATTTTATAAAAATTTACTTCCTTTATATGAGAATAAGAAGGAATTTGGCAAACTCATGAACGCTAGGCCCATCAAGGAGTGGGATACACATGCTGTTCCAGTTGCAACCTCTTGCACAAGGTCCGTTAGTCACTGATTGTCAAACACTGTGAGGGCAAGCTAGGAACTGGATGACTTTTGCTTGCCTGTTCCTTATATTATTTCCCTATCCATTTATTGGCCATAAATGTAGATAAGATAGTAGGTTAACTGGGCCTTTGATCTGATCCAGCACAACTACTGTTAGGCACTGGGCTGTAGTCCCTAACTCAGACTAACCTGCCGTTAACGTCAAGCTTACCCAGTAGTGATAACAGCTCCTGCTCAGATTGAATGGTGCAGCAAACTCATCTGTTTTCTGTGCTACCTCTCTTCTCCAAAACAGGGAGCCTGATGCTCTGTTTTGCAGCTGCAGCAACCATTGTGGAATTTTAATCAGAACACAAAATTGAAGCAGGTGATGTGTTAATACAGTTCTTTGTCTCCTTTCATGAACATAAGCCTAGACCTCTTCTGCAGTCGAAGGATATCCCCAAGATTCTCTGGGGTCTTTAAAAAGCTTTGCTGTTACCATACAGTTATGGTGTCCTAGCACCCCTTATTATTTAGAATGGGAAAAAGTATTGTATGCATACATTTACAAGATGAATAAACGCAGAGATGTAGCTCTTGATGACTACTTGACTCCATCATCTGTGCTTTCTTCTGAAACTTTTTATACTGTACACTCATAAAAGGATTAATGTCTTTAGATGCTGATTAGTGTGTTAAGGGAGATAGGGGTATGAAAAAAGCATGTAATTCAGGGTAGTTATGAGGAGAATACCTCAGCCTGACTGCTGTTCAGGATGATCACTGATAAACAAATTATGCTCGTGTTGATAGTTATATGATCTGTCTTTGGTACATCTGAATGGGATTAAAATGATTTTTTTCTAGTGGTCAGCAATACAGCAAGCTGACCATTAGCTTCCAGTCAGTGGAGATAAAGACTATAGTGCATCTGCTCAAACGGATTATCATGCACTTGCTTGCATACCAATACACAACTTTCTGTTGTTCCTGGAGCTGCTTAAGCTTGTATCACGGGGAGCTGTAACAAGCTGAAACATGTTTCTTCCCATGCTTGACAAGTTGTTTTTGTCTTGATGCTTGGAAAGGATCTTTCTAGGTTTAGCTGATAGAGGTAACTGATGGATTTACTGTTCACAAAACTGTCCTCAGCAGTGTAGCAAATTAAGTTGAACATTGTAGTTATCAGCTATAAAAGATTCAGTTATCAAATATGTCTCTGTACATGAAGCAAGCCTGCAGAGATGAGGTCTTTTACAATATGTGTTGTCTAATTGGAAGCAGGAAACATAGGAGTAGCTGGTATCTCAGTTTCTTTTTATGGTAGTAGCAGAAGGTGCTTAGTAGTGAGTGAGAAGGCAAGAAGGGAGATATCTAAAGTGTTAGGTGTGCTTGTATCTTTATACTAGCTTAATTTTTCCCTCTTTGAGAGATTTGTCATGAGATAATAGTAACTATTGCTTAGCCTGATGCTGTTCAGTTTCTTCTTTCACAGTCTTTCTTTCAATTATTTCAATTATTCCTCGTCATGCACAGTGGCTGCATTTGTTCATCAGTGTTTTACTTTCTAGATTGACCATGTGAGAGTGAGGTATGAAATGACCATATTTCTTGTGCACAGGACTGATCTGGTAGGCAAGAATTTTTGGCTCAAGGAAAGGTCTTGCAAAAAAACCTAGGATGTGCACCAGTGTTGTGTGGCACTGAAGCTATTGAAAGGAGAGAAATTAAAAACCTACCCAGAAAGATAAAAATATGCACAAATGCATGGAAATTTATTATCTTTATGGTGGAAACTATATAAATTCTTTTTATACTGAACAGTTTCTTACTCCTCTTTTTCTGGAGAGGTGGGTGTTGCTTTTATTTTCAGCAAGGGGCAGATGACAATGAGCAGGACTCTTATGGACCTGACCATACCCTGAAACTTCCTGATCTGTATGCCTGATGGTAACTGTCGTTAACAAAGTTATGGCTGTGATAACACGGAGTTCCAGCAAGAGTAAATATCCAAACTTAATTCCAGTATTTTCTTAACAAAATATAGGAAAATTGGAAGAAGTAGTGTGGAGATTGCATTTAACTAGGCCTGGCAAGCCTTGGAGAATTATATAAGTAATTTAAACAGTAGTGTTATCTATATTATTGGTCTTTTTGTTTCAGTTGCTTTCAGTAATAAACCTACTGTGTTTGAACTCGGAGAAATGCTGTGAAAAACCTCTTCTGTCAAAGATGCTTTGAGAAGCAGGTTATGTGTCAACTTTACAAGTATTGGCCTCTCATCTAATAAGCTTGTTTTACGCTTTTGATAGATTCTTCTCTTTTTTCTGTCCAGCTGACAGTATCATACTTGTTATTGTTTACGTAATGGATTCTGTGTCTCTGCAGAAGCTGTTTTTCCCAGCACTATTGCTGCTGGATCCCTCCACAGAATCTCACACAATTAACTTCAATGTTATGGTTACCACCAATAAACTCCTTTATGGTTTATTAGGTATAACATTACCAGTGTGACATTGCCATTATTCAGATCAAGCTTTCTTCCTTGTATCATTAGTCACCTTATCTTAGACTGTTAAATAAAGTTTTATTATTATTATTATTTTACATTCTTCCCAAAGGACTCTGTGCCGGTTGGGCCTTATTTTGCATCTCAAAGCTACATTTTTGGAAAGGCAGCTGATGGAGACTAAGGATATGGAAATATTTGCTCTAGTTCTTTCAAACCATGTTATCGTTCTTGTTTGTATTACCCAGTTGCCTGTTCTCATTTTGATATTTTGGTATTGATAAACTTTAAGGGAAATAGCAATTAGATGAGGTATTAGTGTCCATTCCAAACAGAAAAATTTTGAATACATTTTGACTGTTTGCTGTGAAGGCAGGTATACTTTTATTGTTTCCAAATGTAGTAATTGTAAAGTTGTTCTCATGTTTAAAAATCACTTTTTCACTTTCATTAAGCAGCTTGAGAAAGTTGTCATATATTATTTAGTAAGGTTGTGACCTTGCTTTTTTATGAAGATACCAATTGCCTCTCACTTCCATTATTTTTCTTTCTTGCAGATTTGTATTTCTGGAAGTGTTTGTGGTTTCAGTGTACTATTCTACAAGGCCAAATGTATTATACATGTGTTACTCTGCATGCTGAATAGAGCTGGGATTGTTTAGCTTTCAGAAGAGAAGACTCGGGGGAAGGAATCTTAACAACATTTTTAAATACCTGATGAGAGGGAGTAAAGAGACAGAACCAAACTTCTCAGTGTTGCCCAGTGAAAGGATAGGAGGCAATAGGCACAAACTGAAATATGAGAAATTCCATTGAGCAAACTTGTTTAATGTAAGGGTGATCTGGGACAGTGGTCTCCAGAGAGGTTGTAAAATGTCCGTTCTTGGAAATACTCAAAACCCAACTGGACACGGTCCTGAGCAACGGGCTGTAGCTGACCCTGGTCTTACTGTGGGGCTGGACTAGGTGATCTCCAGAGGCCCCTTCCTACATCAGCCCTTCTGTGGTCCTATGACACTCTCATAGTGAGCAAACAGAAACAACTCCATGTAAAGAGGCAAGTAACTATTTTTCAAATTTGTTTGAGCACCACTTCAACCTACTCTAGGGCCTTTATAAGCCACTTTGTGGCAAATGTATTCACACAGAAAGATTTTTCGAGTATAACCCACACAGAACAGGGGGAATTATTCCATGTACAGTTAGGAGTTTATCAAGTCTAGAAAGCTGAAATTACATTTTAAAGAAAGAAAAGTTTAGACTGATTAAGAAAAAAAACCTTCTAAAATTTGTTCATTTCTGGAACAGAATTCTGTGATGTGGGAAAAGTTCCTTTGTATGTATTATTAGAAATGTTGTTAATAGCCTGTTCAGGTTTTTATTTTTTAATCATCATTCTTACTGTGATTCCTAAACTAGGCTTCAACAATTCAAGGCACACTGTACAAATGCTCAATTAAAGATGACCCATTCTCAGAAAAGAGTACACAGGATTGATCAGACTAATAGGGACAGGAGTTTAAAAATGTTTTCACGATATAAACAGGATCAATTGTGGTTAAGTTACTTCCACTTTATAACCTGCATCCTTCAGTTAGGGTACAGTTACCCTCTGCATAGCACTGACAGTGCGTATGGATGGCAGGAAGGGAGAAGCTAGGTTAGAAAATCTATTGTACACAAATCCTCTTGTTCCTTCCCCTTCAGTCCAGAATGAACCCTAAATATTCAACCTTTCTCTGGTCTTTTGCTCCATTTTAAAAAATCACATTTTCCACCAAGTTATTATTTAACCAAGCACCATTTTTTGATCCTCTGCCCTGGTGACCATCTGGCCTCTTGTCTGGTCTCTTTTCCCCAGGTTTCCATCCTTTCCATTTCTGCTTTCTCTCCTTTCTGACCTTCCCATTTCATCCCATCTCCTAATTTTGTTCTGCTTCTTTTCACAGCTTTCTCATCTCCTCCGTGTCCTTGGCCAGAAGTTGCTTTCCAGTGTGTTATTTTGAAAACTAAGGGTGGAGTGGAGGATTGTTGTGATGTTTATTAGCTAACCCTGGTTGGTAACTCCAAGGTAAGAAGGAAGAAGCTACTTATTTTACCTTGTACAATACCACCCTCCGCTGGCAGTTCCTCCTTCCTTCCCTCTGCATTTCACTGGTGGCTACAGCAATATATAGGTAGCTCTTGCCTTCAGAAGTTCACAAGAGAATTACCATTTAGAAAGGCTGACTAGCTTATCTTTTTATTGGGAAAAAATAAACAACAGCACTGTACCTTCTTTCTACCCCCTACATTGGATTATGTTAACACAAGGGTTTATTTAGCTCCTTTTCAGACATCTTTTTCATTCCAACTCCTCTTTCTTCATTGCTACTTTCAGTTTCCCACAGTGGCTCCCAGCTTCCCCATGCCACAATTCAATGAAGGTCTTTCCTGGAGCCAAAGGAGGCTCCAGAAACCAGGCCCTCTTGTCAGCTGGACTTGGTGCTCTGCTCAATGCAGATGGAAGAGGATGTGTTATGTGGATTCCTCCCACCTCAGCCCTGAGATGACCATGAACTGGGGGTCCCTGGGGCTCCTCAGCTCTCTGATCTGGAACAACAAAGAGGAGACACCCTCTGGGATGCATCAGCTTTTTGTAGCATGTCGACTCTCAGCTAGACAAATGGTTTTGGAGGAGTCAGCTCAAGGCTGATTTTGGCACAGAAGAGGTTAAAACCCTGAAACTTTCTGTATAGCAGCTATGCAAGACACACTGTGGGCTGGCTGTGTATCCTTATTACCCATTCAGGGCTGCCTCTTTCCTATGAACTTGTTAGACGCAAGACAAGACAGTGCCTCTGTCCCTGTGCATTTAACACCGCAGACATCAGACTGCTTTTTGCAATTCTGGTTATGAACGCCTCTCCCCTGTGCCGTGCAGCCACCTTCTGCAACCCCCTGAGCTTCCTTTCTTACAGACTCTTTGAGCTCAGCTTCACTCCAGCTGCTTTCCATGTACCTCTCCTCCCTCCCTCTGGCCATTGCATTGTCTCTTTCATGCCTACCTTTAACATCCCCTCTCCTCTATCTTTCTGTCAGCTAATCCCCTACTAATTAAACTCTGCCCAAAGGACAAGTAAACAAAAGTAGCTGAACTGACATGCGGTTTGCAGGCTGTTACTCCTCTGGCTCTGTTTGTATATTTAATCCTTCTCTCTAGCTTTTATCTGCTTGTCTATTTAGATAAGCTGTTGTGGAGTAGGGATGCTGTGTGTGTATTGTACAAACTCCACTTTCATAAGCGCTGCGGTAACCAATATAATAAATGCTGCTGTCACACTATGTTTGAAGGTCATCAGAGACTGCTGTTGCCATGCCTTGAGGGTGCTAGTGGCAGCTGTTTTACTGCTGTCTGTTTGAGATGTGTTTGGGATCCTGCTTCTGCAAACAGGTCCTGCTTGTGAACCTGACCACCTTCTCACCAGGCTGGGAGCTTTTGGGGGGCTCACATATATTCCTGGGTGCCAGCTTCCATGAAAATCTTCCAGGAGCATTTTATAGACTAGCACTTTAAAACAAACAGGTCTGATTGTCTTCACACCTGAGGACATGAGGACATGTGGCACTGGGTGGCAGCTTCAACTTCTTCTAACAGCTTGAATAGCTTGGGATGAAAGAAAGAGAACAGTGTCTTTAGAGGGATGCCGCTGCCCTGTGTTTCTTGCATTTACCACAGATGCCTCTGGTTTCAGTTTAAATGAGCATTTTTGAAAACTTCTGTAACTTGTGTAGTGATACCTGGAGTCCGTCTGTGTTTATGTGCAGCTAGCAGTGGAGCCACAGCAGCACACGCTTGGCGTTGCCTGTGGAAGTGAGACAAGAAAAAAACTAAGAAGCCAAGCAGTGCAAAGCTCCGTATTATTTTTTTTTTTTTTTGGCAGTGACTGAATTGTCTAGTTTAAAACAAGTGTGGTCATCCTTATTGGAAGCACAGAACACGTGGAATCCCAGGTTTGAGTCTGTGGTAGCATCTCTTATGGGAGCCCATGCAGGGTTTTAGTAGCTGTCTTGTCTTGCCCTACAACCTCCACATGGGTGAGTGTGCTCATCATATGTGAAGAAACTCCTGCTTTCTTGGGACCTAAGTTTTATTTGAAAATAATTTGTGGGCTCTCCATGAGGGCCATTTGCTCAAATACCTTTGAAGTGTTCATCACTCACATGGCTGTGCTTTGTAGGAATTCTGTCTGTAAGGTGTCTGCCTTACCCTAGGAAAGTGATAAGCGTATGATTGTCCAGACTGCAAAAACAAGGTGAAAGCAACATTCTGTCCTACTTTCATGTTGAAGATATTGTCAAATTCCTATTTATCCCCATTTTCCTTTCCGCATATTTTTCCCTGGATCTCATTTGCATCCAAGGCAAAGATGTCTACGTATCTTAGTGTTGAAATTGTGTCTCTGTTCTTAGCTGGAAAGGATTAACTATTCTTGGAAATCCAACACCTTTTTGAGAGCAATGCAAGGGAAGGCTTCACTAAGCTGAAATTCCTGAACTGGTGTTGTTGTGGCTTATTAGTAGTAATGCAGTCTAGACCACTGGTTTTAAAACAGAACAATACTTAGTAAGAAGCAACTTTTTTTGTGTTACGGGCTTTCATGAAGGAGCTTGTGGGATGTCTGTGGTTGATCAGAGTTTCAGGTCAGATATGTAGAGCAGGGTGCGATACAAATTGTTGATAGGCTTTCCAGCTGTCAAGTGGGGCAGTTTCCCATGATAGTATCTTCAGGACAGTAGTTTCTGGATTAGTGCTGTCTGGATTTGGGGTTAGACATATGCCAACAGAGAAGTGGGACACCGTTTATACCGCAGAATGGATTTAAGTGTGAGATATTCCTTTCACAGAAAGTCTAACACTGTGTTAGGATGTGGAGAGATCAGTGGCCACTTCTGAGAAACATTACATGTGTTTTTAAACTCTGTGGTCTAAAGTGTAACTTATCTAAGTCAGTAAAATATCCAAAGAAGTTAGGCAATATGACACATGAAGATCAGAAAGGAGAAGTTAATTTGCATAGATTAAAAGACTGAATTCTTGCTGTCATGGAAGCGATTACAAAAAAATCCCACTGTGATTAGCAAAATCCCTCATAGTGACCAGGATTTCATCCAGAAGTATAATGTGAAACCGTGTGTAAAAACCCCAACAAACCTACACAATAAAAAGAGAATGGAATGCAAATATCATAATGAAATAAAATGGATCATAAGGAAGAAGTAGAGAGAGAAGAAACAGGAGGTCCAGTAGTAGCAAACAATAATAACAATGTGAGAAATAGCAATGATGGAAAGCAATGGAATATGGTGCTATGTGTAAACACTCAGGAAACAGAGGTCATTTTTACCTGAAATATCCTAGAACTTTGCTAAACCAGGCAAGAGGATGGGAGACATGAACTGAGATCCAATATTTTACAAATCTGTGAATAGGACTACTGTCAATATTCCTAAAGCAGCTATGAAAGGGAGCTAGTGTACTTCATGTTCTTTCTTAATGTAATTTTTTGAATTTAGAAACAGGCTTCTGTTCTGCTACAATATGACAGTGATGAAATTTTCATCATTTGTAATAGCCTCTTATCAGTATTCATTTTTCTAATGCAGTAACAAAGTCTTATCACATATGTGACAAAAAGATTTCTGATTAGAAAGGTAACACAGATTAAATAATGTGGTAAAAAAATTTCAAATACATTAGAATTCCCCCAGCAAGACTTTGGACACTGATTTTCTGTTGCACCTTGGGAACACTGCTTACCCAGCAAATTTCACACCAAAGTAAATAAATGAGCAAAACTGGTGAATAAAAACATCTCCCTACTGAATTTGTAGGTGTATTGAAGCCATGTGTGCTGCGTGTCTCATGGGAACAGACTGGATAAAAATGCAATTCACTGTGAGGAAGAATGCTGACTGCATATACCTAGATCTAGAGGTATAAGTGATTTACCTGGCAGAACTAACGCTCGTCTGTAAAACAAACTATTGGCTACCACCACTAGGATGGCTGAGAAGCGTAAAACAAAGATACATAGCCCCTTATTCAATATTACAGAGCCTACCGAAAGGTACAGAAAGGTTTCTGTAATACATCATCATTACTTCAAAATTGGGTCTTTATTCACAATGGAGGAGAAATGTTTTCAAATTATATTTTGCGTTACTGCAGAAAAGCGGTTAATGTCACATAAATTTAAATTGTTGTGTATTATGCTACATGCTTAATTTTATTGCATCGGTTAAATCGTATTACTTTCCACAAAGAATTGTGTGCTGTAGAGTAGTTGTCAGTTTAAGTGTTTTGTAAGAGTAACTGAAAAGACCACATGGGACTTAATCATTTTCTTCTATAGAATTCAGATATGAATGCAGACAGTTCTACTGAAAACTTGCCGAGACTGAAGGCAGGGCTTCTGCTGAACGGGAAGATAGCTTCTCCTTCCAGAAAACTGCACAGAGCCAGCAACATCAGATAAGTATCTTATATTTGCATTACTGATTCTTCTTCTCGTAACCCTCTTAGTAGACTGGATTTGTGCTTTTTTAGTGAAAGTGCATTGCCTTTCAGCTCTTAAATTAGCTTTATTCTAATTCCCATTAACACACAACAGATGGAGAGCTATAATCCGAAGGGTCCTGTGATTAAGTGTCCCAAGTGTACTCTTAATAAAGGACTTGATTCCATCTTCTTTTTGGCTTGAGTTCTAGAAAATGGTATGTAATTGACTTAAAGTACACAAGCAGTTTCATCAAAACTACTGATTCCACTTGTAAGCAAAGTGTAGCACACATGCACGTGTTTGTATGGCTGGAGCCCTGGATACATACTTTTATTAACTTATGTTCATAGTTTTCTACTTCGACATAAATACTTCAACAATAAATGTATTAGTCGTCTTAGATTGTCAGCTATGATTTACAGAGACAGAAATCTTAGAATGATAAATACATGGCAAAGGCATGGTATAAATAATGTGCCAAACCAAACTAGTTACTTGTTTTGGATTCTGGATTTGGATTTGTTTTGGATTGTGACTGGGTTCTAAAAGTCGGTTGTAGTTCAGTAGACATCTTAATTTTTTTTACACAAGAATTTAAATGTGTCTCGTCTTTACAAAGGTTGTACAAATTTAGAATGGGAATGTATCATGACACACACTTTGTCAGAACCTCTTAAAAAATATATAGCTCATTTATGGCATTTTATACAGAATATTAAAATAGCAAAAAGAGCAGCAAGTAAAAGGTTCACTAAAAATCTTTTTGCTGAGATGCTTGTTGAGGGTGGGGAAACCTACACAGTCCTACACATGTTCATAGTACATAAAGCAATGTAAGGGAAATAATAGGAACACACATATTTGTTAAATTGCAGAGATTAAATTTCCATGAAAATGCCATTATTTCTTTCAGTGCTATAGGAAAGTAATTAGAATCGTTGCTACGGTTGTTGCTTTTGTTACATTTACGGAGACTTCATTACAGAGAGAAACATTTAATGTGAGGGAATTCTGATGCATCTGAATATATTTTCCACTTCATAATATAAAAGGGCTTTGTGAAATTCACATGACGGTTACTGAAGCATTAGGAAATATGAAAACATTGTGCAGCACTCATTCAGTTTGCCAAGTGATGGGGCAGAAAACCACCTTTTCTTCCCTGTTTTTGCAAGGCTTATTTCATGTCCACAAATGCAGAATGGATACTTTGATACTGCTGGTCAGTGCTGAAAATTCCACTGTTTGTTGAGTGCACTGCAAAAATGCGTTCCTCCTGTCGATATGGCAGATAATATTAATTCTTTTGGTATAATACATACTGGCCTGTTCTGCTTTAATTGTGCAGTCAGTGCTCCTGTTGAAGTTGTTTATGGTCTGAAGGGAATCAGTGTGTAGTATTTCATACCCGTGTTTGTATTTTACAATTTATTGTTTACTTTTTTTAAGGCTTCTTAACTAATTTGTAGTGAATATGAGGGGGAATGGTTATAAAATTGCTGAGTCCAGAATTCCAATCTAATGAGAAACTGCAGACTTAGGAGAAAACCAGCAGGTTTTCATCCCCCCAGAATCTACTCCATTATTCAGGAGGCTACATAGAGCACAGGGAAGATGGGTAGAGACCAAAAGCCAGAGAGCTGTACAAAGGCACAGGCTCAAGTGGAGAGGGAAAGGAAGGTACAAAGATGCTCATGGCGCATAAGGAAGTCAGTCTGATCTTTAGTTCTCATTGGCAAAGCTATTAGTCCAAGTTGGACAAACTGAAGGGGCTGATTTAAAGGACAGTTGACAGTATCTTGTCCTACTAAATAAAAGGAACTCTGCTATTTAACTAGGATTAGCCCACTGAGGTTGCTGGGTATGTAATCACCTGGATTACATCTGCAAAATGGTAAACAACAGGCCTTCTTAGAGAGGAGAGCTGTTAACAGGATAGTAACAAGCATAAATACAAGAAGCAGACTTCCCAGCACTGAGCTTTACCAGGGACTGCCCCTCGCACAGAATCCTTCACAGTGCGCAGGGACATCTAATGACTGCATCGGAGAATGCATCTAAACGCACTCCTCAGGCTACCTGGGCACGCAAGAAATAAGAAGTGTACGCAGGAGAGGCTGGAGTGGGTGCAGGCAAAGCAGGTGTTCAGAACATTACCTCACATATACGCAAATATTGGCTTCCATAATCCAAATAAAATTGAGTGTTCTCTGAATATGAGCCCTGAAAGAGGCTGTAACTGAGATAATCCTGACCTATGCAGTATTAAAGCTAATGGAAACTACTTAAAACCAACAGCCCGCATCCCCCGTATGTTTGCCACTGAGCGGTGTGTAGTTTTAAAATGACAGGATGTATCTATAAGTAAAAAATCAGTGTATTGCTCATACAGGAAAAATATCTCAGCAATCTACTTGAGGCACAGGGATTCGAGGAAGTGTAATTAGAATAGTATTCTGGGAATCTAGAAAGCTGGATTGAGTTATGTGTTCATCTACAGACATCTGTGTGACCTTCAGCAAAGTCCTTGGGTCGGATCCCCAAGGCTGCAGTCAGGGGGAGTTAGAGGCTTAATAGCCTTTGATGATCTGGAGCTTTGTTGATCAGTCTAACTCATTTACATAAAACTTCCCTATCTCAAGGCAGTATTGGGAGAATGAACATGTTAAAAACCTGTGCTTTTATGATAGTAAGAGAAGTACCACAGACATTTCAAAAGTGGAAGACTGACTTGTGCATAGTTGCTGACCTTACCTGTACCTTCAAAAGGTGCATGCAGATGCTTGACTGAATCGTAATAATATAGATTTCCCTTCTTGCATAGGAGAAAAAGTTTTCTTGAGGTTTTTTAGATACCAGACAAGACAACTTCAAGTCAAGGTTGGTAATCTGAATAAAAGCACTAGCATAGAAACTTTTAGCTGGTCAGTTCTGTTTTCATCAGGCGATGACTCTTCAGTCAGTGGGAATTGTTATAAAAGATTTCACAGAACTCTGATATTATTAAGACTGCCTGTCATTGCCTGCTTAACTTTAATGTCTAAAAATACATATATAGAGATAGGATATAATGTATAAAAATAGAATAGAATGTATATACAATATATATTAATATATATATTTAATATGTAATAATCCCTGACAGATGTCTGTGTGGGAAATGTCAGTGGACTCTGGGAACATCTTCTTGTACTTTATAGGCCTCCCTGTGGCTTTTAAATCATTGATGTAATGTTTCTCCGTACAATTTCCATTTCCTTATAAAAATCTATTTGAAAATTTCTCTCCTGAGGAATGAAAGCAAATTCCTGCCTTTGAACATTCTCTGTTTGCGTCTTTCTCTTATAAAATGGATTTTCAGGAATCATTTTTATCATCTTTTCAGCAGTTCCTGAAGCATGACTGATAGCTTATTTGTAGAAAAGATGAGGGCTGTTTTAAGTTTGTTTGCATAAGACTAGAATAGGAACTTTACTTTTGGATTCAGAGAGATTGTTTGAATTCACCTGCAATGATCCAATTTGTGCACTTTTTTTCAAGCTTGTCCCTCTAAAATTACTAGGAGCCTTGCAAACACGGAGCTGTAGATACAGATGGCAGAAATAGTATAGGAGCGGATTTGTGCTCTGGCTCAGAACTATCAGTTTGTCTACATGGTTGATTATTAAAAGACAAGAATGAATGTGAAAAAAAGGAAACTGTGCAATATATTAATAATTCTTTTCTACTGAGAAGGGTTGAATTGATGGCAACAATGGTGTACTCCTTTCCTGATTAAAGTTTTAAAAGGTTTAGTTCTACATAGTGGTAAACGTGTTCAGTCTCTTTGACGTCAAAGGAGACATACTGTCTTAGGTTGGAACAGAATTTGTCCCAATGTATTTATATAAACATATGTGCAGAAATATCAGCCACTGGAAAGCATTATTACTCAGATCTGTTATGTTTGTGTATGATTCTATAAATAACCTTTAGGGGAACTCCTGAGGGAATTAGGAAGTTGAGCAGTAAGATGGTAAACGTAATGCATGGCTGATGTATGCAATGTAGTCAGTGTTAGAGAAGTAATTGGAACTTCTCTCACTGCGGTCTGAATGGAGAGGCACCCAGATTCAAAGAGCTAACCATCACTGTTGACACCTCGGTGAAAACTAAGACAAGGTTAGAGGATACCCCAAATAGAATAGAAATGTTCCTGAACTTATATAAAGTTTTTGTGTAACTTAATGGGATACACTTACCTGGAATACTGTGTTTGGTTCTGTCATCTTTCCTCTACGACATTTCTTGGATAAACTTTAGGAAGACATGGAACCATTCTTTTCCCGTTTCCTTTCAGCGAACTATGATTTTTGAGGCTTAATGTATGGATGCCTGATAATTATCTTGAGATCCCTAGTTGGAAGGCGATATAATAGCTGCGGAGCATTATTATTACATCACATCAGCATTTAAGATGGCAAAGATTTTTAATGCTTAAAAAGACACCATGAATATTGATTGATTTGAAATGTTAATCCACAGTCTGAAACTCCTGTGAAACAATTTTCTGCTCATCCTGCACCTATTGTATCTCCCAGATGAGATAAATCATTCATAAAATCCTAGTATCTCTGATGAGGTACCTGCTGAAAATAAAATTCAAGAAAGTAGTTTTATCTGTGCATACAAATTCATTTTCAAACAGATTTTTATGTGACTGATTAACCTCTACCATTTCTATGAGCTAGTAGAGCATTAAGCACCATGGCTATGAAAACTGTGGAAGAATTCTGAAATTATTACCTCTCCTGGACAATCTTGCTGAGAATTACTTTGAGAGTTTCAGTTGTTTTTTTTTCTTGTTGTTTTGTTTTGTTTTAAATACAGCTAATTATTCTAGTAGCACTCATAAATAAAAACTGTGTGTTATATAAGGGAGACTGCATTGCTTAAATGAAGCCATCTGCTTAGTCTTTGATATTTCTTTGAACTTTTTATTAAGGAAGGGGAGCTCAGTACCTTAAATCAAATTCCTAGTTAAAACTTGTATCCAAAATTCTGTTTTAAAAGAAGCACTTCTTTACATTATAAAACTACCATGTTCAAAATAAAAAGCTGGATATATTTTTTTCAATTTTCCCTCTTTGTAAATATTGCTAGCTTAGTCTAAATATTTCTAATTTATTTGCTGCTTCTGCTACCGCCCAAGTTAGCATATGCTGTCTAGGAATCTCTTGAACTATTGCACGTTCGAGAATGTACACCTTACTCTTGCATCTTACTTTGTTACTGTTGGGAAGCGTGGCCACCTCCTTTGTTAGTAACATGTTCCAGGTTCAATAAAATGTGACTTTACAAGTGACCTCATGCTTCAATGAGATTTTAGCTTATTGTTTTGAAATTTTACTATGTTTCATGAAGTTGAAAGTTTATGTAATTTAGTTTATGATAGGAATTACGATACTGGCTTAATAGTTGTTAAATGTATTGGTAGAATTCACATCCGATTTTGTTAAAAGAAATTGAATCAATTGCAAATACCATTATCATTTTGAGCTTTTTGTCATTGTTCAAACCATATTAATGTTCCTAGGTGGTCAAATTAGGATGGCTGCAATGAAAGAGCTGTGAGACACCACTTGAGCTCTGTTTAACTATTTCCCTTGTAAGTCATTTATCATGAAAAATTTAAATCTGTTTTAGATGTTTGTAGCACTTTAGGAATAGATTATGATCTTAAAGTATATTAATCAGTATAAATATAATAAATACACTTCTTAAAATATATAGCTGCCGCTATAGCTATAAATATAAATTACTTAGCACAGTGCTTAAGTAAATGTTTTAGGTTTTTGTTTTTTTTTTTTTTTTTTTCTCACTACAATTAAAGATTTAATGAATGAGCAATGTCTGTTACTGTTTTACACATCTTTATATGCATGCAGTGATTGCTGCTATGTGGAAGCGTACCACCTTTAATACTGAGTTCTTTAATGCAGTATTTGAAACTCTTTGGTACTCTGATACATGTTTGAACGGAAGATGGAATGATGTGGGTTGTAAGAGGTCTCTGAAGGTTATCTGATCCAGCCCTCCCCTCAAATCAGATCCAGTCTGAGGAGGTTGCAGTGGACCTGGACCAACCAAGTTTTGGATATCTCCATGGATGGAGATTCCACAATCTCTCTGAGCAAAGTCTTCTAGGACTTAACCGCTTCCATGGTGATTTTTTTTCCTAATATCTTGTTGGAGTTTCCCTTGCTGCAGCTTTTGCCTGTTATCTCTCATTCTTCACTGTTAACTTCTCAGAAGAATCTGGCTCTGTCCTTTCTATACCCTTCCAGTAGGTAGTTGTAGACAGCAATAAGATGCCCTTGAGCATTATTTTCTCCGTTGAATTAATAGTAACAAGTAATTATGTGAAGCTTTGTTGAAGAAAAATATGTTCAGTAGATTTGTTGATGCTGTTGTTGCTGTTTTAAAATGAATCTCCTTGAGTCTGATTGGCCTGGAGAACTTCATAGTCTTAGCCAAAGTCTGACTTGTTGCCTTACCTCATGGGAGCACTAACACAATGCCGCCTCCCTCCATTATTCATCTTGTAAATTGATATGGTGGGTTAATAACCTCACTTGAAAATATCTGGGAAATAAATACTGCAGCTCCATCTGGTTTTGTGGGGATCAGTGTTGATTTAATTAAATTTATTTGCATTTCTGACATTTCATAGGCCACATCCTGACGGGAGCTAAGGCTTTACTGCTCTCTGGCTTCACCTGAGTTTCTCACAGTGATGTTACACACTGGAGCAGTACTTCGTCTGAATTGTGTCTATCCCTTTAAGGAATTACTGGTTTTACAGTCCACTGTAGCTGGGAAGTAACTATAGGAAACTCTGAGGCTTTAAAGAAGTGCTTAGACACTGGTGTCAGCTGGGTTGCCTGTTACCTGTTAAAGAAGGATTTAGTCTGAACTGCTGGAATGTTTAAGCAATATTTTGACTTGGAAGTAATTTATCTGAGTATTTTGTGGTAAACCTCTCATCTGTTAGGTCTATAAAAAGTCTGCATATTTTTCTTGTAATCAGAGTTTCTCAATAGCATATACACAGATTATATACATATATTATCTACTATTTTCATGCCAATGAAGGAAAATTAATTATGCAATTATGTTTCTATTCTAGCACAAGTAGATGTGATTTTAATAATTTCTTGAGATTATTTCTAGCTCCTTGCAAAATTCTTGCCTTCAGGCTGTTTATTTTCTTGCATTATACATTTCTTAGTCATTAAAGGTAAGTGGAGACATCTCCATGTCTTGGAAAACTGGGAGTTGGGTGAAGTACTTATCCAGATTTCATGGTTTCAGAATTGCATTTTAAAAACATCTTTTTGATAATTTTTCAGCAAATGTTCTATGAGTAAAGTTTCTTTATACAATTGTTTATGGAAAGTGGAGTTTTGGTTAACGAAATCACTTTGTTTAACCAAGAAAGTAAATTCTGACTCTCTATGATGGCTAAAAAAATGATGATTGGAATTACTTATTAATTTGAAAGATAACATTATGTTGAGGGCTTTATATGAGATCTCTATGTCATGGAAGAAGAAATCTGTCAAGTCTAGTTCATGTTTGTGTTCTATCTTTCTCTTTCTTATTTTCTCTTCAGGGGCAACACTTGTAAATCCTCAGCTACATAACTGAACACTGAAATATTACTGTTGTTTAGCATTCCGTATGTTTGGATGTTGTGAAAGGTTGAGGTGACGAGACATTTCTCTGGGCTGTGACAAGGACTATTGCTGTGAGATTGCAGATTGGTTTAGGTGATGATTTGGAAATTGTTGTTCTTTTCCTGAATTTGAATTCACGAAATAGATGAAAGGGACACAGAGATGGTGATGTCTAAATGTGACAAAATTTTAGCAGTATGCAATGTTCTCAGAAGAATAAATAAATTAATTTTATGGCTACTTATTTTGTGCCATGTTTGAACCTGATTGCAGGTTTGCAGTTTTTGATGGCATACAAGTGATTTTCCAGCACGCAGAGACACACCTTAGCACTTAATAGATAAGCTGGGAAAATAAATTGAAAGGCTGTAGAACTGAAATCTATTGTTCAGTGTTTTTTCAGAGATATGGGTGTGTTTTCTGAATATTGGCTCACACCTCCTAAAATTTACTTTACATAACTTGCTACTCTTCAGCTGAAGTTTAAAAAATGTGAGGAATAACTTTTTCTCAGAAGAATTTGCAAGAAGAAATGTAATCGGCAGAGGTCAGATGAATCTAAAACACAAGCTTGCTGTAACTTTATTAATGCCAACATCAGCCCAGTTCTGCTCCATTCTTATTCCTAGCAAGCTCTTAAGATTCATCTAAGTTTTTTAATTCACTCGTTAGGTGCTGATGTTTTATTTTTTACAAGGTCCTTGTCACTCTGCAGTGCTAAAAGATACGAGAAATAGTGCAAACATTGGAAAGAAATATTCAGCATGACCCAGCGTTTGAAAATATCGGCTATCTTTCCCACCCTTCTTTTTCACTGGTGTTAACTTACTGATTATTTAAGTTGCTGTTTTAATAAGTTTTTTCTACCATTAATGTTAATTATTGAGTCCTGACAGTGTACTTAATCTTGCATAGGAATGCAATTGTGACTCATAGGCAGCACAAAAGTCATAATATGCTGCCAAAGAGTCAAATCATGAAGCCTTTCCCCTCAAGGGAAGAACAATATTCACTGAGTTTCTAATCTGAATATTCTTGCACCAAAGTAGTTTTTAGTTTAAGCCTGACTTTTCAGGCACTTCTTATGGCACTAACTCATTCCTCCCAAGCCGTTCTGTTACAATGCTAGGGTGTGCTCTGAAGAATGCCTGCAGAATCCATGTAGTAATTCTACTTTTCTAAGAATTTGTATTAGGCAATTTTTTTTGTATCACTGCAGATCACATATACGTAATGTGTGCCTCCTTGCATCAGACCTTGTGTTCTTAGCTGTTTTGGTTAAACAAATTATTAAACTTCAAGAACTTGGTAGCTATTAGTGCTTATGCAAGTGAGAGACGAATCAGGATCATTATTTCCCTTAAAGATTACTGAAGAGATGTATAAATTTATTTCCTGATTAATATGTATTAAAAGCTTCAGCAGCTGAACTGTAGAACTAGATAATATTCTCAAATGACAGAAGGGGAAAAGTTCTTTGTTATGCCTATGGAGCCTGAGTAGCATTTAAATAAATGCTGAACTCATTCTTACACTTTTCAAAGCAAAAAGTTCCTCACCTTTCTGAATGTGAAATACACATTTAATTATCCCACATACAAGGTGCAAACTATTTTGAAGAATGCACAGTACACGTTGCTGCTGTATTTTCAGAGGGAGATAGGATAACTTGTCTCTAACACATGATATTAATTCAATACTTTATTTTAAAGATGTCAAATTTAACTATGCAAAGAGCCCCTTTACCTTGGTTTGGATGGGAACATGAAGTCAAATCTAAGTATACATTTTTAATGCAAATGATGACCTGTTCACATTTATATATCTCTAGAACTTAAGAGTTCATGAGAGTTCGGAGAACTTGCCTGCTCTATTGCACCCTCCAGCATGAAAATGAACTGGTACAGAATGACAAGAGCCAGATGTTGTTCGTATTTACCAAAGTAACTCTAGGAAGATTTTCAAAATATGATTTTTAATATAATTCTCAACTGATGCGAGGAAACAACCAACGTGTTCTTAAAATCTGTTAAATTGGAACTGCAGCAATGCGATTAATGGCAAATTTAGGGTATATGCGGAGCTATCAGGAGAGTTACACTTCTTCGCTCCTCGAAGCTGAGCATACCTCTGTTAATGTTGAAGGAGCTGCTGGGGAATTACTGAATGTTGTATTGTTGCTGATGAGTGTGTTTGAAGACAAAGCACAAACCTCTTTGGTGTTACTGAACTTCCCATTAGAGAGCAAATGTGAACCAGAGTGTCAGACTAAACTAGGGGAAAAGCTGACTGCATCAAATCATCAGCTGAAGAGCTCCTCAGGCGAACTGAAGGGTCCCTGAAGGCCTGCAGAATTTCAGCTGCATTGGCTTCTGCCACAAATTGAAGTGCCAGGGAGAGACTGGAGTTTCTTGAAATGTTAATAACTGTTTGAAAAGTTTGCTCCCTCCACTTAGCTAAACAAAAATAGCAGCAGCAAGGTACAACGGTTTTTGTAGGCCCGTCAGCTGACATTTTAAAGTGATGGCATTCATATTACAAAGTCAATTAAAGTTTTTCTTATGAAAGAAGGAAAATTTAGATATTTTATAACCAGATTCCTTTGACTGATATGGGAAAGCCTTTATATTGCAGGCCAAATTTATGACCAGCATTCAGAAATCTCCTCTGCTAGCATGCTGCATTCATAATACTGGAATAACAGTTTAAGC